>NC_056750.1:863755192-863909410 GCF_019279795.1 Protopterus annectens
GACAAGCTCTAATACTACTGACAAGCATAGCTCCATAGTACCACTGACAAGCATAGCTCCTTAGTACCACTTGACAAGCATAGCTCCTTGGAAATTACCACTAACAAGCATAGCTTCTTAGTACCACTGACAAGCATAGCTCCTTGGTACCACTGACAAGCATAGCTCCATAGTACCACTGACAAGCATAGCTCCTTGGTACCACTGACAAGCATAGCTCCTTGGTACCACTGACAAGCAAAGCTCCCTGGTACCAATGACAAGCATAGATCCCTGGTACCACTGATAAGCATAGTTCTGTAGTACCACTGACAAGCATAGCTCCTTGGTACCACTGACAAGCATAGCTCTGTAGCACCATTGACAAGCATAGCTCCTTGGTACCACTGACAAGTATAGCTCCATAGTACCACCAACAAGCATAGCTCCTTGGTACCACTGGCAAGCATAGCTCCATAGTACCATCAACAAGCATAGCTCCTTGGTGCCACTGGCAAGCATAGCTCCTTGTTACCACTGACAAGCATAGCTCCTTGGTACCACTGACAAGCATAGCTCCTTGGTACCACTGACAAGCATAGCTCCATAGTAACACTGACAAGCATAGCTCCTTGGTACCACTGACCAGCATAGCTCCTTGGTACCACTAACAAGCATAGCTCCGTAGTACCACTGACAAGCATAGCTCCTTAATACAACTGATAAGCATAGCTCCTTGGTACCACTCATAAGCATAGCTCTGTAGTACCACTAAAAAGCATAGCTTCTTAGTAGCACTGACAAGCATAGCTCATTGGTACCAATGACAAGCATAGCTCCATAGAACCACTGACAAGCATAGCTCCTTGGTACCACTGACAAGCATAGCTCCTTGGTACTATTGACAACCATAGCTCCATAGTACCACTGACAAGCATAGCTCCTTGGTACCACTGACAAGCATAGCTCCTTGGTACCACTGACAAGCATAGCTCCATAGTACCACTGACAAGCATAGCTCCTTGGTACCACTGACAAGCATAGCTCCATAGTACCATTGACAAGCATAGCTCCTTGGTATCACTGGCAAGCAAAGCTCCTTGGTGCCACTGACAAGCAAAGCTCCTTGGTACCACTAACAAGCATAGCTCCTTAATACCACTGACAAGCATAGCTCCTTGGTACCACTGACAAGCATAGCTCTGTAGTACCACTGACAAGCATAGCTCCTTGGTACCACTGACAAGCATAGCTCTGTAGTACCACTGACAAGCATAGCTCCTTGGTACCACTGACAAGCAAAGCTCCCTGGTACCAATGACAATCATAGCTCCCTGGTACCACTGATAAGCATAGCTCCTTAATACAACTGACAAGCACAGCTCTGTAGTACCACTGACAAGCATAACTCATTGGTACCACTGACAAGCATAGCTCCTTGCTACCACTGACAAGCATAGCTCCATGGTACTGCTGACAAGCATAGCTCCTTGGAACCACTAACAAGCATAGCTCCTTAATACAACTGATAAGCATAGCTCCTTGGTACCACTGATAAGCATAGCTCTGTAGTACCACTAAAAAGCATAGCTTCTTAGTACCACTGACAAGCATAGCTCCTTGGTACCACTGACAACCATAGCTCCATAGTACCACTGACAAGCATAGCTCCTTGGTACCACTGACAAGCACAGCTCCGTAGTACCACAGACAAGCATAGCTCTTGGTACCACTGATAAACATAGCTCCATAGTACAACTGACAAGCATAGTGTCTTGGTACCACTGACAAGAATAGCTCTGTAGTACCACTGTAAAGCATAGTTCCTTGGTACCACTTACAAGCATAGCTCCTTGGTACCACTGACAACCATAGCTCCATAGTACCACTGACAAGCATAGCTCCTTGGTACCACTGACAAGCATAGGTACATAGTACCACTGACAAGCATAGCTCCTTGGTACCACTGACAAGCATAGCTCCTTGGTACCACTGACAAGCACAGCTCTGTAGTACCACTGACAAGCATAGCTTTGTAGTACCACTAACAAGCATAGCTCCTTGACACCACTGACAAGCATAGCTCTGTAGTACCACTGACAAGCATAGCTCTGTAGTACCACTGACAAGCATAGCTCCTTGGTCCCACTGACAAGCATAGCTCCTTGGTATGACTGACAAGCATACCTCCTTAGTACCACTGACAAGCATAGCTCCTTGGTACCACTGACAAGCATAGCTCCTTGGTACCACTGACAAGCATAGTTCATTGGTACCACTAACAAGCATAGCTCCTTAATACCACTGACAAGCATAGCTTCTTTGTACCACTGACAAGCATAGCTCTGTAGTACCACTGGCAAGCATAGATCCTTGGTACCACTGACAAGCATAGCTCTGTACCACCATTGACAAGCATAGCTTCTTGGTACCACTGATAAGCATATCTCCACAGTACCATTGAGAAGCAGAGCTCCTTGGTACCACTGACAAGCAGAACTCCGTAGTACCACTGACAAGCATAGCACTGTAGTACCACTAACAAGCATAGCTCCTTAATACCACTGACAAGCATAGCTCCTTGGTACCACTTGACAAGCATAGCTCCTTAGTACCACTGACAAGCATAGCTCCTTGGTACCACTGACAAGCATAGCTCCTTGGTACCACTGACAAGCATAGCTCCACAGTACAACTGACAAGGATAGCTCCTTGGTACCACTGACAAGCATAGCTCCTTGGTACCACTGACAAGCATAGCTCTGTAGTACCACTGACAAGCATAGCTCCTTGGTACCACTGACAAGCATAGATCCTTGGTACCACTGACCAGCATAGCTCTGTAGTACCACTAACAAGCATTGCTCTTAATAACACTAACAAGCATAGCTCTTAATACCACTGACAAGCATAGCTCCTTGGTACCACTGACAAGCATAGCTCTGTAGTACCACTAACAAGCATAGCTTCTTAGTACCACTGACAAGCATAGCTCCTTGGTACCACTGACAAGCATAGTTCCACTGACAAGCATAGCTCCTTGGTACCACTGACAAGCATAGCTCCATAGTACCACTGACAAGCATAGCTTTGTAGTACCACTAACAAGCATAGCTCCTTAATACAACTGACAAGCATAGCTCCTTGTACCACTGACAAGCATAGCTCTGTAGTACCACTGACAAGCATAGCTCCATAGTACCACTGACAAGCATAGCTCCTTGGTACCACTGACAAGCATAGCTCCGCAGTACCACTGACAAGCATAGCTCTGTAGTACCACTGACAAGCATAGCTCCTTGGTACCACTGACAAGCATAGCTCCTTGGTACCACTGACAAGCATAGCTCCTTAGTACCACTGACAAGCATAGCTCCTTGGTACCACTGACAAGCATAGCTCCTTAGTCCCACTGACAAGCATAGCTTTGTAGTACCACTAACAAGCATAGCTTCTTATTACCACTGACAAGCATAGCTCCTTGGTACCACTGACAAGCATAGCTCCATAGTACCACTGACAAGCATAGCTCTGTAGTACCACTAACAAGCATAGCTCCTTAATACCACTGACAAGCATAGCTCCTTGGTACCACTGACAAGCATAGCTCCTTGGTACCACTGACAAGCATAGCTCCTTGGTACCACTGACAAGCATAACTCCGTAGTACCACTGAGAAGCATAGCTCCTTGGTTCCACAAGCATAGCTCCATGGTGCCACTGACAAGCATAGCTCTGTGGTAAGTAGCACTAACAAACATAGCTCCTTGGTAACATTGACTAGCATAGCACCTAAATAGCACTGACAAGCATAGCTCTGTAGTACCACTGACAAGCATAGTTCCTTGGTACCACTGACAAGCATAGCTCTGTAGTACCACTGACAAGCATAGCTCCTTGGTACCACTGACAAGCATAGCTCCTTGGTACCACTGACAAGCATAGCTCCTTGGTACCACTGACAAGCATAGCTCCTTGGTACCACTGACAAGCATAGCTCTGTAGTACCACTGACAAGCATAGCTCCTTGGTACCACTGACAAGCATAGCTCCATAGTACCACTGACAAGCATAGCTCCTTGGTACCACTGACAAGCATAGCTGCTTGGTACCACAGAGAAGAATAGCTCCTTGGTACCACTGAGAGGTACAGCTCCATAATACCACTGACAAGCATAGCTTTGTAGTACCACTAACAAGAGTAGCTCCTTGACACCACTGACAAGGATAGCTCCGTAGTACCACTGACAAGCATAGCACCATAGTACCACTGACAAGCAGAGCTCCTTGGCACCACTGACAAGCATAGCTCCTTGGTACCACTGACAAGCATAGCTCCAGAGTCCACTGACAAGCATAACTCCATAGTTCCAGTGACAAGCATAGCTCCTTGGTCCAAATGCAAGCATAGCTCCTTGGTCACACTGACAAGCATAGCTCCTTGGTACCACTGACAAGCATAGCTCCTTGGTACCACTGACAAGCATAGCTCCTTGGTACCACTGACAAGCATAGCTCCATAGTACCACTGACAAGCATAGCTCCTTGGTACCACTGACAAGCATAGCTCCTTGGTACCACTGACAAGCATAGCTCCTTAATACCACTGACAAGCATAGCTCCTTGGTACCACTGACAAGCATAGCTCCTTGGTACCACTGACAAGCATAGCTCCTTGGTACCACTGACAAAAATAGCTCTGTCTTACCACTGACAAGCATAGCTCCATAGTACCACTGACAAGCATAGCTCCTTGGTACCACTGACAAGCATAGCTCCTTGGTACCACTGACAAGCATAGCTCTGTGGTACCACTGACAAGCATAGCTCCTTGGTACCACTGACAAGCATAGCTCCATAGTACCACTGACAAGCATAGCTCTGTAGTACCACTAACAAGCATAGCTCCTTGGTACCACTGACAAGCATAGCTCCATAGTACCACTGACAAGCATAGCTCCTTGGTACCACTGACAAGCATAGCTCCTTGGTACCACTGACAAGCATAGCTCCTTGGTACCACTGACAAGCATAGCTCCTTGGTACCACTGACAAGCATAGCTCCTTGGTACCACTGACAAGCATAGCTCTGTAGTACCACTGACAAGCATAGCTCCTTGGTACCACTGACAAGCATAGCTCCTTGGTACCACTGACAAGCATAGCTCCGTAGTACCACTGACAAGCATAGCTCCTTGGTACCACTGACAAGCATAGATCCTTGGTACCACTGACAAGCAGAGGTCCTAGGTACCACTGACAAGCATAGCTCTGTACTACCCCTAACAAGCATAGCACCTTGGTACCACTGACAAGCATAGCTCTGTAGTACCACTGACAAGCATAGCTCCTTGGTACCACTGACAAGCATAGCTCAGTAGTACCACTGACAAGCATAGCTCCTTGGTACCACTGACAAGCATAGCTCCATAGTACCACTGACAAGCATAGCTCCTTGGTACCACTGACAAGCATAGCTCCATAGTACCACTGACAAGCATAGCTCCTTGGTACCACTGACAAGCATAGCTCCATAGTACCACTGACAAGCATAGCTCCTTGGTACCACTGACAAGCATAGCTCCTTGGTACCACTGACAAGCATAGCTCCTTGGTACCACTGACAAGCATAGCTCCTTGGTACCACTGACAAGCATAGCTCTGTAGTACCACTGACAAGCATAGCTCCTTGGTACCACTGACAAGCATAGCTCCATAGTACCACTAACAAGCATAGCTTCTTAGTACCACTGACAAGCATAGCTCCTTGGTACCACTGACAAGCATAGCTCCATAGTACCACTGACAAGCATAGCTCCTTGGTACCACTGACAAGCATAGCTCCGTAGTACCACTGACAAGCATAGCTCCTTGGTACCACTGACAAGCATAGCTCTGTAGTACCACTGACAAGCATAACTTTTTGGTACCACTGACAAGCACAGCTCCTTGGTACCACTGACAAGCATAGCTCCTTGGTACCACTGACAAGCATAGCTCCATAGTACCACTGACAAGCATAGCTCCTTGGTACCACTGACAAGCATAGCTCCTTGGTACCACTGACAAGCACAGCTCCTTGGTACCACTGACAAGCATAGCTCCTTGGTACCACTGACAAGCATAGCTCCATAGTACCACTGACAAGCATAGCTCCTTGGTACCACTAACAAGCATAGCTCCTTGGTACCACTGACAAGCATAGCTCCGTAGTACCACTGAAAAGCATAGCTCCATAGTACCACTGACAAGCATAGTGCCTTGGTACCACTGACAAGCATAGCTCCTTGGTACCACTGACAAGGATAGCTCCTTAGTACCACTGAAAAGCATAGCTACTTGGTACCACTAACAAACATAGCTCTTGGTACCACTGACAAGCATAGCTCCTTGGTACCACTGACAAGCATAGCTCCTTAGTACCACTGACAAGTATAGCTCTACAGTACCACTGACAAGCATAGCTCCTTGCTACCACTGACAAGCATAGCTCCTTGGTACCACTGACAAGCATAGTTCCATAGTACCACTGACAAGCATAGCTCCTTGGTACCACTGACAAGCATAGCTCCATAGTACCACTGACAAGCATAGCTCCTTGACACCACTGACAAGCATAGCTACATAGTACCACTGACAAGCATAGCTCCTTGGTACCACAGATAAACATAGCTCCATAGTACCACTGAGAAGCATAGCTCCTTGGTACCACTGACAAGCACAGCTCTTGGTACCACTGACAAGCATAGCTCTTGGTACCACTGACAAGCATAGCTCTGTAGTACCACTGACAAGCATAGTGCTTTGGTACTACTGACAAGAATAGCTCTGTAGTACCACTGACGGCATAGCTCTTTGGTACCACTGATAAGCATCAAGCATAGCGCCTTGGTACCACTGACAAGCATAGTGCTTTGGTACTACTGACAAGAATAGCTCTGTAGTACCACTGACAGCATAGCTCTTTGGTACCACTGATAAGCACAGCTCCTTGTTACCACTGACAAGCATAGCTCTATAGTACCACTGACAAGCATAGCTCCTTGGTACCACTGACAAGCATAGCTCCATAGTACCACTGACAAGCATAGCTCCTTGGTCCAGTGACAAACATAGCTCCTAGGTACCACTGACAAGCATGGCTCTGTAGCACCATTGACAAGCATAGCTCCTTGGTACCACTGACAAGCATAGCTCCTTGGTACCACTGACAAGCATAGCTATGTAGTACCACTGACAAGCATAGCTCCTTGGTATCACTGACAAGCATAGCTCCTTGGTACCACTGACAAGCATAGCTCCATAGTACCACTGACAAGCATAGCACAGTAGTACCACTGACAAGCATAGCTCCACAGTACCACTGACAAGCATAGCTCCTTGGTATCACTGACAAGCATAGCTCCTTGGTACCACTGACAAGCATAGCTCCTTTGTACCACTGACAAGCATAGCTCCTTGGTACCACTGACAAGCATAGCTCTGTAGTACCACTGACAAGCATAGCTCCTTGGTACCACTGACAAGCATAGCTCCATAGTACTACTGACAAGCATAGCTCCTTGGTACCACTGACAAGCATAGCTCCTTTGTACCACTGACAAGCATAGCTCCTTGGTACCACTGACAAGCATAGCTCTGTAGTACCACTGACAAGCATAGCTCTGTAGTACCACTAACAAGCATAGCTCCTTGGTACCACTGATAAGCATAGCTACTTGGTACCACTGACAAGCAGAGTGTCTTGGTACCACTGACAAGCATAGCTCCTTGGTACCACTGACAAGCATAGCTCCTTGGTACCACTGACAAGCACAGCTCCTTGGAACCACTGACAAGCATAGCTCCTTGGTACCACTAGCAAGCCTAGATCCTTAGTACCAGTCACATGCATGGCTCCTTGGTACCACTGACAAGCATAGCTCATTGTTACCACTGACAAGTATAGCTCCTTGGTAGCACTAACAAACATAGCTCCTTGGTACCACATCAAGCATAGCTCCTTTGTAGCAATGACACGCATAGCACCTAAATACCACTGACAAGCATAGCTCCGTAGTACCACTGACAACCATAGCTCCTTGGAACCACTGACAAGCATAGCACAGTAGTACCACTGACAAGCATAGCTCCTTGGTACCACTGACAAGCATAGCTCCATAGTACCACTGACAAGCATAGCTCCTTGGTACCACTGACAAGCATAGCTCTGTAGTACCACTGACAAGCATAGCTCCTTGGTACCACTGACAAGCATAGCTCCATAGTACCACTGACAAGCATAGCTCCGTAGTACCACTGACAGGCATAGCTCCAAAGTAGAACTGAACAGCATAACTCCTTGGTACCACTGACAAGCATAGCTCCGTAGTACTACTGATAAGCATAGCTGCTTGGTACCACTGACAAGCATAGGTCCTAGGTACCACTGACAAGCATAGCTCTGTACTACCCCTAACAAGCATAGCACTTTAATACCACTGATGAGCATAGCTCCTTGCTCCTAATGACAAGCATAGCTCCTTGGTCCCACTGACAAGCATAGCTCCTTGGTACCACTGACAAGCATAGCTCCTTGGTACCACTGACAAGCATAGCTCCTTGGTACCACTGACAAGCATAGCTCCTTGGTACCACTGACAAGCATAGCTCTGTAGTACCACTGACAAGCATAGCTCCTTGGTACCACTGACAAGCATAGCTCCATAGTACCACTGACAAGCATAGCTCTGTAGTACCACTAACAAGCATAGCTCCTTGGTACCACTGACAAGCATAGCTCCTTAGTACCACTGACAAGCATAGCTCCTTGGTACCACTGACAAGCATATCTCCTTGGTACCACTGACAAGCATAGCTTCTTAGTACCACTGACAAGCATAGCTCCTTGGTACCACTGACAAGCATAGCTCCATAGTACCACTGACAAGCATAGCTCCTTGGTACCACTGACAAGCATAGCTCCATAGTACCACTGACAAGCATAGCTCCTTAGTACCACTGACAAGCATAGCTCCTTGGTACCACTGACAAGCATAGCTCCTTGGTACCACTGACAAGCTCCGTAGTACAACTGACAAGAATAGCTCCTTGGTACCACTGACAAGCATAGCTCCTTGGTACCACTGACAAGCATAGCTCCATAGTACCACTGACAAGCATAGCTCTGTAGTACCACTAACAAGCATAGCTCCTTGGTACCACTGACAAGCATAGCTCTGTAGTACCACTGACAAGCATAGCTCCTTGGTACCACTGACAAGCATAGCTCCATAGTACCACTGACAAGCATAGCTCTGTAGTACCACTGGCAAGCATAGATCCTTGGTACCACTTACACGCATAGCTCCTTGGTACCACTGACAAGGATAGATCCCAGACAAGCATAGCTCCTTGGTACCACTGACAACCATAGTTCTGTGGTACCATTTACAAGCATAGCTCCTTAGTACCACTGACAAGCATACCTCCGTAGTACCACTGACAAGCATAGTTCCATAGTACCACTGACAAGCATAGCTCCTTGGTACCACTGACAAGCATAGCTCCTTGGTACCACTGACAAGCATAGCTCTGTAGTACCACTGACAAGCATAGCTCCTTGGTACCACTGACAAGCATAGCTCCTTGGTACCACTGACAAGCATAGCTCCATAGTACCACTGACAAGCATAGCTCCTTGGTACCACTGACAAGCATAGCTCCTTGGTACCACTGACAAGCATAGCTTCTTAGTACCACTGACAAGCATAGCTCCTTGGTACCACTGACAAGTATAGCTCTGTAGTACAACTGACAAGCATAGCTCCTTGGTACCACTGACAAGCATAGCTCCTTGGTACCACTGACAAGCATAGCTCCATAGTACCACTGACAAGCATAGCTCCTTGGTACCACTGACAAGCATAGCTCCATAGTACCACTGATAAGCATAGCTCTGTAGTACCACTAACAGGCATAGCTCCTTGGTACCACTGACAAGCAGAACACCATTGTACCACTGACAAGCATAGCTCCTTGGTACCACTGACAAGCATAGCTCCTTGGTACCACTGACAAGCATACCTCCTTGGTACCACTGATAAGCATAGCTCCTTAGTACCACTGACAAGCATAGCTCCTTGGTATCACTGACAAGCATAGCTCCTTGGTACCACTGACAAGCATAGCTCTGTAGAACCACTAACAAGCATAGCTCCTTGGTACCACTGACAAGGATAGCTCCTTAGTACCACTGACAAGCATAGCTCCTTGGTACCACTGACAAGCATAGCTCCACAGTACCACTGACAAGCATAGCTTTGTAGTACCACTAACAAGCATAGCTCCTTGGTACCACTGACAAGCATAGCTCCTTAGTACCACTGACAAGCATAGCTCCTTGGTACCACTGACAAGCATAGCTCCTTGGTACCACTGACAAGCATAGCTCCTTGGTACCACTGACAAGCATAGCTACACAGTACCACTGACAAGCATAGCTCCTTGGCATCACTGACAAGCATAGCTCCATAGTACCACTGACAAGCATAGCTCCTTGGTACCACTGACAAGCATAGCTCCATAGTACCACTGACAAGCATAGCTCTGTAGAACCACTACTGCTTGGTACCACTGACAAGCATAGCTCCTTGGTACCACTACAAGCATAGCTCCATAGTACCACTGACAAGCATAGCTCTGTAGTACCACTACAAGCATAGCTGCTTGGTACCACTGACAAGCATAGCTCCTTGGTACCACTACAAGCATAGCTCCATAGTACCACTGACAAGCATAGCTCCTAGCTACCACTGAGAAGTACAGCTCCATAATACCACTGACAAGCATAGCTGTGTAGTACCACTAACAAGCATAGCTCCTTGACACCACTGACAAGCATAGCTTTGCAGTAGTACTGACAAGCATAGCTACATAGTACCACTGACAAGCATAGCTCCTTGGTACCACTGGCAAGCATAACTCCATAGTATCATAGTACCACTGACAAGCATAGCTCCTTAATACCACTAGCAAGCATAGCTCCTTGGTACCCCTGACAAGCATAGCTCTGTAGTACCACTGACAAGCATAGCTCATTGGTACCACTGATAAGCATAGCTCCTTGGTACCACTGACAAGCATAGCTCCTTGGTACCACTGACAAGCATAGCTCCTTGGTACCACTGACAAGCATACCTCCATAGTATCACTGACAAGCATAGCTCTGTAGTACCACTGACAAACATAGCTCCTTGGTACCACTGACAAGTATAGCTCCTTGGTACCACTGACAAGCATAGCTCCTTGGTACCACTGACAAGCATAGCTCTGTAGTACCACTGACAAGCATAGCTCCGTAGTACCACTGACAAGCATAGCCCCTTGGTACCACTGACAAGCACAGCTCCGTAGTACCACTGACAAGCAGAGCTTTATAGTACCACTAACAAGCATAGCTCCTTGACACTACAGACAAGCATAGCTCTGTAGTACCACTGACAAGCATAGCATCTTAGTACCACTGACAAGCATAGCTTTTTGGTACCACTGACATAGTTCCATAGTACCACTAACAAGCATTGCTCTGTAGTACCACTGACAAGCATAGCTCCTTGGTACCACTGGCAAGCATAACTCCGTAGTACAACTGACAAGCATAGTGCCTTGGTACCACTGACAAGCATAGCTCCTTGGTACCACTGACAAGGATAGCTCCTTAGTACCACTGAAAAGCATAGCTCCTTGGTACCACTGACAAGCATAGCTTATTAGTACCACTGACAAGCATAGCTCCTTGGTACCACTGACAAGCATAGCTCCATAGTACCACTGACAAGCATAGCTCCTTAGTACCACTGACAAGCATAGCTCCTTAGTACCACTGACAAGCATAGCTCCTTGGTACCACTGACAAGCACAGCTCCATAGTACCACTGACAAGCATAGCTCCTTCGTACCACTGATAAGCACAGCTACTTGGTATCACTGGCAAGCAGAGCTTCTTGGCACCACTGACAAGCATATCTCTGTAGTACCACTGACAAGCATAGCTCTGTAGTACCACTGACAAGCATAGCCCCTTGGTACCACTGACAAGCACAGCTTCTTAGTACCACTGACAAGCATAGCTTCTTGGTACCACTGGCAAGCATAACTCCATAGTACAACTGACAAGCATAGTGCCTTGGTACCACTGACAAGCATAGCTCCTTGGTACCACTGACAAGTATAGCTCCTTAGTACCACTGAAAAGCATAGCTACTTGGTACCACTTGCAAGCATAGCTCCTTAATACCACTGACAAGCATAGCTCCTTCGTACCACTGACAAGCATAGCTCCTTCGTACCACTGACAAGCATAGCTCTGTAGTACCACTGACCAGCATAGCTCTTTGGTACTACTGACAAGCATAGCTCCGTAGTACCACTGAGAGCATAGCTCCACTAACAAGCATAGCTCCTTGGTACCACTGACAAGCATAGATCCTTAATACCACTGACAAGCATAGCTCCTTGGTACCACTGACAAGCATAGCTCCATAGTACCACTGACAAGCATAGCTCCGTAGTACCACTGACAAGCATAGCTCCTTGGTACCACTGACAAGCAAAGCTGCCTGGTACCAATGACAAGCATAGCTCCCTGGTACCACTGATAAGCATAGCTCTGTAGTACCACTGACAAGCATAGCTCCTTGGTACCACTGACAAGCATAGCTCCATAGTACCACTGACAAGCATAGCTCCATAGTACCACTGACAAGCATAGCTCCTTAGTACCACTGACAAGCATAGCTCCTTGGTACCACTGACAAGCATAGTTCATTGGTACCACTAACAAGCATAGCGCTGTAGTACCACTAAGAAGCATAGCTCCTTGGTACCACTGACAAGCATAGCTCCATAATACCACTGACAAGCAGAGTGTCTTGGTACCACTGACAAGCATAGCTCCTTGGTACCACTGACAAGCATAGCTCCTTGGTACCACTGACAAGCATAGCTCCTTAGTACCACTGACAAGCATAGCTCCTTGGTACCACTGACAAGCATAGCTCCATAGTACCACTGACAAGCATAGCTCCTTGGTACCACTGACAAGCATAGCTCCTTGGTATTACTGACAAGCATTACTCCATAGTACCACTGACAAGCATAGCACTGTAGTACCACTAACAACCATAGCTCCTTAATGCCACTGGAAAGCATAGCTCCTTGGTACCACTGACAAGCATAGATCCTTAATACCACTGACAGGCATAGCTCCTTGGTACCACTGACAAGCATAGCTCCTTCGTACCACTGACAAAAATAGCTCTGTCTTACCACTGACAAGGATAGCTCCATAGTACCACTGACAAGCATAGCTCCTTGGTACCACTGACAAGCATAGATCCCTGGTACCACTGACAAGCATAGTACCACTAACAAGCATAGCTCTGTAGTACCACTGACAAGCATAGCTCCTTGGTACCACTGACAAGCATAGCTCCATAGTACCACTGACAAGCATAGCTCCTTGGTACCACTGACAAGCATAGCTCCCTAGTACCACTGACAAGCATAGCTCTGTAGTACCACTGACAAGCATAGCTCCTTAGTACCACTGACAAGCATAGCTCCTTGGTACCACTGACAAGCATAGCTCCTTGGTACCACTGACAAGCACAGCTCTGTAGTACCACTAACAAGCATAACTTCTTAGTACCACTGAAAAGCATAGCTCCTTGGTACCACTGACAAGTATAGCTCCGTAGTACAACTGACAAGCATAGCTCCTTGGTACCACTGACAAGCATAGCTCTGGTACCACTGACAAGTATAGCTCCATAGTACAACTGACAAGCATAGCTCCTTAATACCAGTGACAAGCATAGCTCCTTGGTACCACTGACAAGCATAGCTCCATAGTACCACTGACAAGCATAGCTCCTTGGTACCACTGACAAGCATAGCTCCTAGGTACCACTGACAAGCATAGCTCTGTAGTACCACTGACAAGCATAGCTCCTTGGTACTACTAACAAGCATAGCTTCTCAGTACCACTGACAAGCAAAGCTCCTTGGTACCACTGACAAGCATAGCTCTGATGTACCATTGACAAGCATAGCTCCTTGGTACCACTGACAAGTAAAGCTCCATAGTACAACTGACAAGCATAGCTCTGACGTACCATTGACAAGCATAGCTCCTTGGTACCACTGATAAGCATAGCACCTTGGTACCAATGACAAGCATAGCTCTTTGGTACCACTGACAAGCATAGCTCTGTAGTACCAATAACAAGCATAGTTCCTTAATACCACTGACAAGCATAGCTTCGTGGATCAACTGACAAGCATAACTCCTTGGTACCACTGACAATCATAGCTCTGTAGTACCACTGACAAGCATAGCTCCTTGGTACCACTGACAAGCATAGCTCTGTAGTACCACTGGCAAGCATAGATCCTGGGTACCAGTGACATGCAAAGCTCCATAGTACCACTGACAAGCATAGGTCCATGGTACCACTGAGAAGCATAGCTCATTGGTACCACTGACAAGCATAGCTCTGTAGTACCACTAACAAGCATAGCTCCTTGGTACCACTGACAAGCATAGCTCCATAGTACCACTGACAAGCATAGCTCCTTGGTACCACTGACAAGCATAGCTCCATAGTACCACTGACAAGCATAGCTCCTTGGTACCACTGACAAGCATAGCTCTGTAGTACCACTGACAAGCATAGCTCTGTAGTACCACTGACAAGCATAGCTCCTTGGTACCACTGACAAGCATAGCTCCTTGGTACCAATGAAAAGCATAGCTCTGTGATACCACTGACAAGCATAGCTCTGTAGTACCACTAACAAGCATAGCTCCTTGGTACCACTGACAAGCATAGCTCCTTTGCACCACTGACAAGCATAGCTCTGTAGTACCACTGACAAGCATAGCTCCTTGGTACCACTGACAAGCATAGCTCCAAAGTACAACTGAAGCGCATAGCTCCTTGCTACCACTGACAAGCATAGCTCCATGGTACTGCTGACAAGCATAGTTCCTTGGTACCACTGATAAGCATAGCTCCTTGGTACCACTGATAAGCACAGCTCTGTAATACCACTAACAAGCATAGCTTCTGAGTACCACTGACAAGCATAGCTCCTTGGTACCACTGACAAGCATAGCTCCTTGGTACCACTGACCAGCATAGCTCCTTGGTACCACTAACAAGCATAGCTCCTTGGTACCACTGACAAGCATAGCTCCTTGGTACCACTGACAAGCATAGCTCCATAGTACCACTGACAAGCATAGCTCCTTGGTACCACTGACAAGCATAGCTCCATAGTACCACTGACAAGCATAGCTCCTTAGTACCACTGACAAGCATAGCTCCTTGGTACCACTGACAAGCAAAGCTCCCTGGTACCAATGACAATCATAGCTCCCTGGTACCACTGATAAGCATAGCTCTGTAGTACCACTAACCAGCATAGCTTCTTAGTACCACTGACAAGCATAGCTCCTTGGTACTAATGACAAGCATAGCTACATAGTACCACTGACAAGCATAGCTCCTTAGTACCACTGACAAGCATAGCTCCTTGGTACCACTGACAAGCATAGTTCATTGGTACCACTGACAAGCATAGCTCCTTAGTACCACTGACAAGCATAGCTCCTTGGTACCACTGACAAGCATAGCTCCATAGTACCACTGACAAGCATAGCTCCTTGGTACCACTGACAAGCATAGCTCCTTGGTATTACTGACAAGCATAGCTCCAAAGTAGCACTGACAAGCATAGCTCTGTAGTACCACTGACAAGCATAACTTTTTAAAACAACTGACAAGCATAGCTACTTGGTACCACTGACAAGCAGAGTGTCTTGGTACCACTGACAAGCATAGCTCCTTGGTACCACTGACAAGCATAGCTCCTTGGTACCACTGACAAGCATAGCTCCTTGGTACCACTGACAAGCATAGCTCCTTAGTACCACTGACAAGCATAGCTCCTTGGTACCACTGACAAGCATAGCTCTGTAGTACCACTGACAAGCATAGCTCCTTGGTACCACTGACAAGCATAGCTCCTTGGTACCACTGACAAAAATAGCTCTGTCTTACCACTGACAAGCATAGCTCCTTGGTACCACTGACAAGCATAGCTCCATAGTACCACTGACAAGCATAGCTCTGTAGAACCACTAACAAGCATAGCTCCTTGGTACCACTGACAAGCATAGCTCCTTGGTACCACTGACAAGCATAGCTCCTTGGTACCACTGACAAGCATAGCTCCTTCGTACTACTGACAAGCATAGCTGCTTGGTACCACTGACAAGCATAGCTCCTTGGTACCACTACAAGCATAGCTCCATAGTACCACTGACAAGCATAGCTCCTTGGTACCACTGAGAAGTACAGCTCCATAATACCACTGACAAGCATAGCTTTGTAGTACCACTAACAAGCATAGCTCCTTGACACCACTGACAAGCATAGCTCCTTGGTACCACTGACAAGCATAGCTCCTTAATACCACTGACAAGCATAGCTCCTTGGTACCACTGACAAGCATAGCTCCTTGGTACCACTGACAAGCATAGCTCTGTAGTACCACTGGCAAGCATAGCTCCTTGGTACCACTGACAAGCATAGCTCCTTGGTACCACTGACAAGCATAGCTCTGTAGTACCACTGACAAGCATAGCTCCTTGGTACCACTGACAAGCATAGCTCCATAGTACCACTGACAAGCATAGCTTCATGGTACCACTGATAAGCATAGCTCCATAGTACCACTGACAAGCATAGCTCCGAAGTACCACTGAGAAGCATAGCTTGTGATACCACTAACAAGCATAACTCTTTAATACCACTGACAAGCATAGCTCCTTGTTACCACTGACAAGCATAGCTTCTTGTTACCACTGACAAGCATACCTCCTTGTTACCACTGACAAGCATAGCTCCTTCGTACCACTGACAAGCATAGCTCCATAGTACTACTGATAAGCATAGCTCCTGGTACCACTGACAAGCATAGGTCCTTAGTACCACTGACAAGCATAGCTCTGTAGTACCACTAACAAGCATAGCTCCTTGGTACCACTGACAAGCATAGCTCTGTAGTACCACTGACAAGCATAGCTCTGTAGTACCACTGACAAGCATAGCTCCTTGGTACCACTGATATGCATAGCTCCTTGGTACCGCTGACAAGCATAGCTCTGTGGTACCATTTACAAGCATATCTCCTTAGCACCACTGACAAGCATACCTCCTTGGTACCACTGACAAGCATAGCTCCATAGTACCACTGACAAGCATAGCTCCTTGGTACCACTGACAAGCATAGCTCCATAGTACCACTGACAAGCATAGTTCCTTGGTACCACTGACAAGCATAGCTCCATAGTACCACTGACAAGCATAGCTCTGTAGTACCACTAACAATCATAGCTCCCCTGGTACCACTGACAAGCATAGCTCCTTGGTACCATTGACAAGCATAGCTCTGTAGTACCACTGACAAGCATAGCTCCTTGGTACCACTGACAAGCATAGCTCCTTGGTACCACTGACAAGCATAGCTCCTTGGTACCACTGACAAGCATAGCTCCTTGGTACCACTGACAAGCATAGTCCCATAGTACCACTGACAAGCATAGCTCCATAGTAACACTGACAAGCATAGCTCCTTGGTACCACTGACAAGCATAGCTCCTTGGTACCACTGATAAGCATAGCTCTGTAGTACCACTAACAAGCATAGCTTCTTAGTACCACTGACAAGCATAGCTCCTTGGTACCACTGACAAGCATAGCTCCTTGGTACCACTGACAACCATAGCTCCATAGTACCACTGACAAGCATAGCTCCTTAGTACCACTGACAAGCATAGCTCCTTGGTACCACTGACAAGCATAGCTCCTTGGTACCACTGACAAGCATAGCTCCATAGTACCACTGACAAGCATAGCTCCTTGGTACCACTGACAAGCATAGCTCTGTAGTACCACTGACAAGCATAGCTCCTTGGTACCACTGACAAGCATAGCTCCTTGGTACAACTGACAAGCATAACTCCTTCGTACCACTGACAAAAATAGCTCTGTCTTACCACTGACAAGCATAGCTCCTTGGTACCACTGACAAGCATAGCTCCATAGTACCACTGACAAGCATAGCTCTGTTGTACCACTAACAAGCATAGCTCCTTAATACAACTGATAAGCATAGCTCCTTGGTACCACTGATAAGCATAGCTCCTTAGTACCACTGACAAGCATAGCTCTGTAGTACCACTAACAAGCATAGCTTCTTAGTACCACTGACAAGCATAGCTCCTTGGTACCACTGACAAGCATAGCTCCATAGTACCACTGACAAGCATAGCTCCTTGGTACCACTGACAAGCATAGCTCTGTAGTACCACTGACAAGCATAGCTCTGTAGTACCACTGACAAGCATAGTCCCTAGGTACCACTGACAAGCATAGCTCCGTAGTACCACTGACAAGCATATCTCCTTGGTACCACTGACAAGCATAGCTTCTTAGTACCACTGACAAGCATAGCTCCTTGGTACCACTGACAAGCATAGCTCCATAGTACCACTGACAAGCATAGCTCCTTGGTACCACTGACAAGCATAGCTCTGTAGTACCACTAACAAGCATAGCTTCTTAGTACCACTGACAAGCATAGCTCCTTGGTACCACTGACAAGCATAGCTCCATAGTACCACTGACAAGCATAGCTTTGTAGTACCACTAACAAGCATAGCTCCTTGGTACCACTGACAAGCATAGCTCCATAGTACCACTGACAAGCATAGCTCTGTAGTACCACTAACAAGCATAGCTCCTTAGTACCACTGACAAGCATAGCTCCTTGGTACCACTGACAAGCATAGCTCCTTGGTACCACTGACAAGCATAGCTCCTTGGTACCACTGACAAGCATAGCTCCTTGTTATCACTGACAAGCACAGCTCCTTGTTATCACTGACAAGCATAGCTCCTTGGTACCACTGACAAGCATAGCTCCATAGTACCACTGACAAGCATAGCTCCTTGGTACCACTGACAAGCATAGCTCCTTGGTACCACTGACAAGCATAGCTCCTTGGTACCACTGACAAAAGTAGCTCTGTTTTACCACTGACAAGCATAGCTCTCTGGTACCACTGACAAGCATAGCTCCATAGTACCACTGACAGGCATAGCTCCTTGGTACCACTGACAAGCATAGCTCCATAGTACCACTGACAAGCATAGCTCCTTGGTACCACTGACAAGCATAGCTCCATAGTACCACTGACAAGCATAGCTCCTTGGTACCACTGACAAGCATAGCTCCATAGTACCACTGACAAGCATAGCTCCTTGGTACCACTGACAAGCATAGCTCTGTAGTACCACTGACAAGCATAGCTCCTTGGTACCACTGACAAGCATAGCTCCATAGTACCACTGACAAGCATAGCTCCTTGGTACCACTGACAAGCATAGCTCTGTAGTACCACTGACAAGCATAGCTCTGTAGTACCACTAACAAGCATAGCTCCTTGGTACCACTGACAAGCATAGCTCCTTGGTACCAGTGACAAGCATAGCTCCTTCGTACCACTGACAAGCATAGCTCCTTGGTACCACTGACAAGCATAGCTCTGTAGTACCACTGACAAGCATAGCTCCATAGTACCACTGACAAGCATAGCTCCTTGGTACCACTGACAAGCATAGCTCCTTGGTACCACTGACAAGTATAGCTCCTTCGTACTACTGACAAGCATAGCTGCTTGGTACCACTGACAAGCATAGCTCCTTGGTACCACTACAAGCATAGCTCCATAGTACCACTGACAAGCATAGCTCCTTGGTACCACTACAAGCATAGCTCCATAGTACCACTGACAAGCATAGCTCCTTGGTACCACTGACAAGCATAGCTCCATAGTACCACTGACAAGCATAGCTCCTTGGTACCACTGACAAGCATAGCTCCATAGTACCACTGACAAGCATAGCTCCTTGGTACCACTGACAAGCATAGCTCCATAGTACCACTGACAAGCATAGCTTTGTAGTACCACTAACAAGCATAGCTCCTTTTTACCAATGACAAGCATAGCTCCTTGGTACCACAGAAAAGCATAGCTCTTTAGTACCACTGACAAGCATAGCTCCTTGGTACCACTGACAAGCATAGCTCTGTAGTACCACTGACAAGCATAGCTCCTTGGTACCACTGACAAGCATAGCTCTGTAGTACCACTGACAAGCATAGCTCCTTGGTACCACTGACAAGCATAGCTCTGTAGTACCACTGACAAGCATAGCTCCTTGGTACCACTGACAAGCATAGCTCCTTGGTACCACTGACAAGCATAGCTCCTTGGTACCACTGACAAGCATAGCTCCTTGGTACCACTGACAAGCATAGCTCCATAGTACCACTGACAAGCATAGCTCTGTAGTACCACTAACAAGCATAGCTTCTTAGTACCACTGACAAGCATAGCTCCTTGGTACCACTGACAAGCATAGCTCCATAGTACCACTGACAAGCATAGCTCTGTAGTACCACTGACAAGCATAGCTCCTTAGTACCACTGACAAGCATAGCTCCTTGGTACCACTGACAAGCATAGTTCATTGGTACCACTGACAAGCATAGCGCTGTAGTACCACTAACAAGCATAGCTCCTTAATACCACTGACAAGCATAGCTCCTTGGTACCACTGACAAGCATAGCTCCTTGGTAACACTGACAAGCATAGCTACATAGTACCACTGACAAGCATAGCTCCTTAGTAGCACTGACAAGCATAGCTTCTTGGTACCACTGACAAGCATAGCTCCTTGGTACCACTAACAAGCATAGCTCTGTAGTACCACTGACAAGCATAGCTCCTTGGTACCACTGACAAGCATAGCTCCTTGGTACCACTGACAAGCATAGCTCCATAGTACCACTGACAAGCATAGCTCCACAGTACCACTGACAAGCATAGCTCCTTGGTACCACAGACAAGCATAGCTCCATAGTACCACTGACAAGCATAGCTCCTTGGTACCACTGACAAGCATAGCTCCATAGTACCACTGACAAGCATAGCTCTGTAGTACCACTGACAAGCATAGCTCCTTGGCATCACTGACAAGCATAGCATCTTGGTACCACTGACAAGCATAGCTCCGTAGTACCACTGAAAAGCCTAGCTCCTTGGTACCTCTGACAAGCATAGCTCCATACTACCACTGACAAGCATAGCTCCTTAGTACCACTGACAAGCATAGCTCCTTGGTACCACTGACAAGCATAGCTCCTTGGTACCACTGACAAGCATAGCTCCATAGTACCACTGACAAGCATAGCTCCTTGGTACCACTGACAAGCATAGCTCCTTGGTACCACTGACAAGCATAGCTCTGTAGTACCACTAACAAGCATAGCTTCTTAGTACCACTGACAAGCATAGCTCCTTGGTACCACTGACAAGCATAGCTCCATAGTACCACTGACAAGCATAGCTCTGTAGTACCACTAACAAGCATAGCTTCTTAGTACCACTGACAAGCATAGCTCCTTGGTACCACTGACAAGCATAGCTCCATAGTACCACTGACAAGCATAGCTCTGTAGTACCACTGACAAGCATAGCTCCTTAGTACCACTGACAAGCATAGCTTCTTGGTACCATTGACAAGCATAGCTCCTTGGTACCACTGACAAGCATAGCTCCATAGTACAACTGACAAGCGTAGCTCCTTGGTATTACTGACAAGCATAGCTCCAAAGTAGCACTGACAAGCATAGCTCTGTAGTACCACTGACAAGCATAGCTTCTCAGTACCACTGACAAGCATAGCTCCTTGGTACCACTGACAAGCATAGCTCTGTAGTACCACTGACAAGCATAGCTCCTTGGTACCACTGACAAGCATAGCTCTGTAGTACCACTGACAAGCATGGCTACATAGTACCACTAACAAGCATAGCTCCTTAATACCACTAGCAAGCATAGCTCCTTGTTACCCCTGACAAGCAAAGCTCTGTAGTACCACTGACAAGCACAGCTCATTAGTACCACTGACAAGCATAGCTCCTTGGTACCACTGACAAGCATAGCTCCTTGGTACCACTGACAAGCATAGCTCCATAGTACCACTGACAAGCATAGCTCCTTCGTACCACTGGCAACCATAGTACCCCTGACAAGCATAGCTCTGTAGTACCACTGACAAGCACAGCTCATTGGTACCACTGATAAGCATAGCTCCATAGTACCACCGAGAAGCATAGCTCTGTAGTAGCACTAACAAACATAGCTCCTTGGTACCACTGACAAGCATAGCTCCTTTGTAGCAATGACACGCATAGCTACTTGGTACCACTAACAAACATAGCTCCCTAGGTACCACTGACAAGCAAAGCTCCTTGGTACCACTTGACAAGCATAGCTCTGTAGTACCATTGACAAGCACAGCTCATTGGTACCACTGACAAGCATAGCTCCAAAGTAGAACTGAACAGCATAACTCCTTGGTACCACTGACAAGCATAGCTCCGTAGTACCACTGACAGGCATAGCTCCAAAGTAGAACTGAACAGCATAACTCCTTGGTACCACTGACAAGCATAGCTCCATAGTACCACTGACAAGCATAGCTCTGTAGAACCACTAACAAGCATAGCTCCTTGGTACCACTGAACAGCATAACTCCTTGGTACCACTGACAAGTATAGCTCTGTAGTACTACTGATAAGCATAGCTGCTTGGTACCACTGACAAGCATAGCTCCTTGGTACCACTGACAAGCATAGCTCCTTCGTACCACTGACAAGCATAGCTCCTTGGTACCACTGACAAAAATAGCTCTGTCTTACCACTGACAAGCATAGCTCCTTGGTACCACTGACAAGCATAGCTCTTTGGTATCACTGATAAACATAGCTCCTTGGTACCACTGACAAGCACAGCTTCTTGGTACCACTGACAAGCATAGCTCTGTAGTACCACTGACAAGCATAGCTCCTTGGTACCACTGACAAGCATAGATCCTTGGTACCACTACAAGCATAGCTCCATAGTACCACTGACAAGCATAGCTCCTTGGTACCACTGACAAGCATAGCTCCATAGTACCACTGACAAGCATAGCTCTGTAGTACCACTAACAAGCATAGCTCCTTGACACCACTGACAAGCATAGCTCTGCAGTACCACTGACAAGCATAGCTCCTTGAAACCACTGACAAGCATAGCTCTGTAGTACCACTGACAAGCATAGCTCCATAGTACCACTGACAAGCATAGCTCCTTGGTATTACTGACAAGCATAGCTCCTTGGTACCACTGACAAGCATAGCTCCTTGGTACCACTGACAAGCATAGCTCTGTAGTACCACTGACAAGCATAGCTCCTTGGTACCACTGACAAGCATAGATCCTTAATACCACTGACAGGCATAGCTCCTTGGTACCACTGACAAGCATAGCTCCCTAGTACCACTGAGATGCATAGCTCTTGGTACCACTGACAAGCATAGATCTGTAGTACCACTAACAAGCATAGCACCTTGGTATCACTAGCAAGCATAGCTCATTGGTACCACTGACAACCATAGCTCCATAGTACCACTGACAAGCATAGCTCCTTGGTACCACTGACAAGCATAGCTCCACAGTACCACTGACAAGCATAGCTCCTTGGTACCACTGACAAGCATAGCTCCGTAGTACCACTGACAAGCATAGCTCCTTGGTACCACTGACAAGCATAGCTCCTTGGTACCACTGACAAGCATAGCTCCGTAGTACCACTGACAAGCATAGCTCTGTAGTACCACTAACAAGCATAGCTTCTTAGTACCACTGACAAGCATAGCTCCTTGGTACCACTGACAAGCATAGCTCCATAGTACCACTGACAAGCATAGCTCCTTGGTACCACTGACAAGCATAGCTTCTTGGTACCACTGACAAGGATAGCTCCATAGTAACACTGCCAAGCATAGCACCTTGGTACCACTGACCAGCATAGCTCCTTGGTACCACTGACAAGCATAGCTCTTGTACCACTGACAAGCATAGCTCTGTAGTACCACTGACAAGCATAGCTCCTTGGTACCACTGACAAGCATAGCTCCTTGGTACCACTGACAAGCATAGCTCCATAGTACCACTGACAAGCATAGCTCCTTGGTATCACTGACAAGCATAGCTCCTTGGTACCACTGACAAGTATAGCTCTGTAGTACAACTGACAAGCATAGCTCCTTGGTACCACTGACAAGCATAGCTCCGTAGTACTACTGATAAGCATAGCTCCTGGTACCACTGACAAGCATAGGTCCTTGGTACCACTGACAAGCATAGCTCTGTAGTACCACTGACAAGCATAGCTCTGTAGTACCACTAACAAGCATAGCTCCTTAATACCACTGACAAGCATAGCTCCTTGGTACCACTGACAAGCATAGCTCCTTGGTACCACTGACAAGCATAGCTCTGTAGTACCACTAACAAGCATAGCTTCTTAGTACCACTGACAAGCATAGCTCCTTGGTACCACTGACAAGCATAGCTCCATAGTACCACTGACAAGCATAGCTCCTTGGTACCACTGACAAGCATAGCTCCTTGGTACCACTGACAAGCATAGCTCCTTAGTACCACTGACAAGCATAGCTCCTTGGTACCACTGACAAGCATAGCTCCATAGTACCACTGACAAGCATAGCTCCTTGGTACCACTGACAAGCATAGCTCTGTAGTACCACTGACAAGCATAGCTCCTTGGTACCACTGACAAGCATAGCTCCTTGGTACCACTGACAAGCAAAGCTCCTTGGTACCACTGACAAGCATAGCTCTGAAGTACCATTGACAAGCATAGCTCCTTGGTACCACTGACAAGTATAGCTCCATAGTACAACTGACAAGCATAGCTCCTTAATACCAGTGACAAGCATAGGTCCTAGGTACCACTGACAAGCATAGCTCTGTAGTACCACTGACAAGCATAGCTCCTTGGTACCACTGACAAGCATAGCTCCTTGGTACCACTGACAAGCATAGCTCTGTAGTACCACTAACAAGCATAGCTTCTTAGTACCACTGACAAGCATAGCTCCTTGGTACCACTGACAAGCATAGCTCCTTAGTACCACTGACAAGCATAGCTCTGTAGTACCACTGGCAAGCATAGTACCACTGACAAGCATAGCTCCACAGTACCACGGACAAGCATAGCTCCTTGGTGCCACTGACAAGCATAGCTCCATAGCACCATTGACAAGCATAGCTCCTTGGTACCACTGACAAGCATAATTCCATAGTACTACTGACAAGCATAGGTCTGTAGTACCACTGGCAAGCATAGATCCTTGATACCACTGACAAGCATAGCTCCTTGGTGCCACTGGCAAGCATAACTCTGTAGTACCACTGACAAGCATAGCACTGACAAGCATAGCTCCTTGGTACCACTGACAAGCATAGCTCCATAGTACCACTGACAAGCATAGCTCTGTGGTACCACTGACAAGCATAGCTCCTTAATACCACTGACAAGCATAGCTCCTTGTTACCACTGACAAGCATAGCTCCTTGGTACCACTGACAAGCATAGCTCCTTAATACCACTGACAAGCATAGCTCTGTAGTACCACTGACAAGCATAGCTCCTTGGTACCACTGACAAGCATAGCTCCATAGTACCACTGACAAGCATAGCTCCTTGGTACCACTGACAAGCATAGCTCCATAGTACCACTGACAAGCATAGCTCTGTAGTACCACTGACAAGCATAGCTCCTTGGTACCACTGACAAGCATAGCTCCTTGGAACCACTAACAAGCATAGCTCTGTAGTACCACTGACAAGCATAGCTCCTTGGTACCACTGACAAGCATAGCTCCTTGATACCACTGACAAGCATAATACCATAGTACCACTGACAAGCATAGCTCCTTGGCATCACTGACAAGCATAGCTCCTTAATACCACTGACAAGCATAGCTCATTGGTACCACTGACAAGCATAGCTCCTTGTTACCACTGACAAGCATAGCTCAGTAGCACCATTGACGAGCATAGATCCTTGGTACCACTGACAAGCATAGCTCCTTGGTACAACTGACAAGCATAGCTCCTTGGTACCACTGACAAGCATAGCTCCTTGGTCCCACTGACAAGCATAGCTCCTTGGTACCACTGACAAGCATAGCTCCACAGTACCACTGACAAGCATAGCTCCTTGGTATCACTGACAAGCATAGCTCCTTGGTACCACTGACAAGCATAGCTCCTTGGTACCACTGACAAGCATAGCTCCTTGGTACCACTGACAAGCATAGCTCCTTGGTACCACTGACAAGCATAGCTCCATAGTACCACTGACAAGCATTGCTCCTTGGTACCACTGACAAGCATAGCTCCTTAATACCACTGACAAGCATAGCTCCTTGGTAATACTGGCAAGCATAGCTCCTTGGTACCACTGACAAGCATAGCTCCTTGGTACCACTGACAATCATAGCTCTGTAGTACCACTGACAAGCATAGCTCCATAGTACCACTGAGAGCATAGCTCTGTGGTACCACTAACAAGCATAGCTCCTTGGTACCACTGACAAGCATAGCTCCTTGGTACCACTGACAAGCATAGCTCTGTAGTACAACTGACAAGCATAGCTCCTTGGTACCACTGACAAACATAGCACCATAGTACCACTGACAAGAATAGCTCCATAGTACAACTGACAAGCATAGCATCTTGGTACCACTGACAAGCATAGCTCCTTGGTACCACTGGCAAGGATAGCTCTGTAGTACCACTGAAAAGCATAGCTTCTTAGTACCACTGACAAGCATAGCTCTGTAGTACCACTGACAAGCATAGATCCTTGGTACCACTGACAAGCATAGCTCCTTGGTACCACTGACAAGCATAGCTCCATAGTACCACTGACAAGCATAGCTCCTTGGTACCACTGACAAGCATAGCTCCATAGTACCACTGTAAAGCATAGCTCCTTGGTACCACTGACAAGCATAGCTCCATGGCATCACTGACAAGCATAGCTCCTTGGTACCACTGGTACGCATAGCTCCTTGGTACCACTGACAAGCACAGATCCTTGGTACCACTGACAAGCAGATCTCCATTGTACCATTAACAAGCATAGCTCCATAGTACCACTGACAAGCATAGGTCCATGGTACCACTGAGAAGCATAGCTCTGTAGTACCACTGACAAGCATAGCTCCTTGGTACCACTGACAAGCATAGCTCCTTAGTACCACTGACAAGCATAGCTCCTTGGTACCACTGACAAGCATAGCTCTGTAGTACCACTGACAAGCATAGCTCCTTGGTACCACTGACAAGCATAGCTCCCTGGTACCACTGATAAGCATAGCTCTGTAGTACCACTAACAAGCATAGCTTCTTAGTACCACTGACAAGCATAGCTCCTTGGTACCACTGACAAGCATAGCTCCATAGTACCACTGACAAGCATAGCTCCTTGGTACCACTGACAAGCATAGCTCCATAGTACCACTGACAAGCATAGCTCCTTGGTATCACTGGCAAGCATAGCTCCTTGGTACCACTGACAAGCATAGCTCCTTGGTACCACTGACAAGCATAGCTCCTTGGTATCACTGACAAGCATAGTTCCTTGGTACGACTGACAAGAATATCTCCTTGGCACCACTGCCAAGCATAGCTCCTTGGTACCACGGACAAGCATAGCTACTTAATACCACTGAAAAGTATAGCTCCACAGTACCACTGAAAGGCATAGCTCCTTGGTACCACTGACAAGCATAGCTCCGTAGTACCACTGACAAGCATAGCTCCTTGGTACCACTGAGAAGCATAGCTCTGTAGTACCACTAACAAGCATAGCTCCTTGGTACCACTAACAAGCATAGCTTCTTAGTAGCACTGACAAGCATAGCTCATTGGTACCAATGACAAGCATAGCTCCATAGAACCACTGACAAGCATAGCTCCTTGGTACCACTGACAAGCAAAGCTCCTTACTACCACTGACAAGCATAGCATCTTGGTACCACTAACAAGCATAGCTTCTTAGTACCACTGACAAGCATAGCTCCTTGGTACTACTGACAACCATAGTTCCATAGTACCACTGACAAGCATAGCTCCTTGGTACCACTGACAAGCATAGCTCCTTGGTACCACTGACAAGCATAGCTCTGTAGTACCACTGACAAGCATAGCTCCTTGGTACCACTGACAAGCATAGCTCCATAGTACCACTGACAAGCATAGCTCCTTGGTACCACTGACAAGCATAGCTCCTTGGTACCACTGACAAGCATAGCTCCTTGGTACCACTGACAAAAATAGCTCTGTCTTACCACTGACAAGCATAGCTCCTTGGTACCACTGACAAGCATAGCTCCTTGGTACCACTGACAAGCATAGCTCCATAGTACCACTGACAAGCATAGCTCCTTGGTACTACTGACAAGCATAGCTCCTTGGTACCAGTGACAAGCATAGCTCCTTTGTACCACTGACAAGCATAGCTCCTTGGTACCACTGACAAGCATAGCTCTGTAGTACCACTGACAAGCATAGCTCCTTGGTACCACTACAAGCATAGCTCCATAGTACCACTGACAAGCATAGCTCCTTGGTACCACTGACAAGCATAGCTCCTTAGTACCACTGACAAGCATAGCTCCTTAATACCACTGACAAGCATAGCTCCTTGGTAATACTGGCAAGCATAGCTCCTTGGTACCACTGACAAGCATAGCTCTGTAGTACCACTAACAATCATAGCTTCTTAGTACCATGGAAAAGCATAGCTCCTTGGTACCAATGAGAAGCATAGCTCCTTGGTACCACTGACAAGCATAGCTCCATAGTACCACTGATAAGCATAGCTACTTGGTACCACTGACAAGCATAGCTCCTTGGTACCACTGAAAAGCACAGCTCTGTAGTACCATTAACAAGCATAGCTTCCTAGTACCACTGAAAAGCATAGCTCCTTGGTACCACTGACAAGTATAGCTCCGTAGTACAACTGACAAGCATAGCTCCTTAATACCACTGACAAGCATAGCTCCTTGCTCCAAATAACAAGCATAGCTCCTTGGTCCCACTGACAAGCATAGCTCCTTGGTCTCACTGACAAGCATAGCTCCTTGGTATGACTGACAAGCATAGCTCCTTGGTACCACTGACAAGCATAGCTCCTTGGTACCACTGACAAGCATAGCTCCTTCGTACCACTGACAAGCATAGCTCCTTGGTACCACTGACAAGCATAGCTCTGTAGTACCACTGACAAGCATAGCTCCTTGCTACTACTGACAAGCCTAGCTCCTTGGTACCACTGACAAGCATAGCCCCTTAATACCACTGACAAGCATAGCTCCTTGTTACCACTGACAAGCATAGCTTATTAGTACCACTGACAAGCATAGCTCCTTGCTACCACTTGCAAGCATAGCTCCTTGGTACCACTGACAACCATAGTTCCATAGTACCCCTGACAAGCATAGCTCCTTGCTACCACTGGCAAGCATAGCTCCTTGTTACCACTGACAAGCATAGCTCCTTGGTACCACTGACAAGCATAGCTCCTTAATATCACTGACAAGCATAGCTCCTTGGTACCACTGACAAGCATAGCTCTGTAGTACCACTGACAAGCATAGCTCCTTGGTACCACTGACAAGCATAGCTCTTAGTACCACTGACAAGCATAGCTCCTGGTACCACTAACCAGCATAGCTTCTTAGTACCACTGACAAGCATAGCTCCTTGGTACTATTGACAACCATAGCTCCATAGTACCACTGACAAGCATAGCTCCTTGGTACCACTGACAAGCATAGCTCCATAGTACCACTGACAAGCATAGCTCCTTAGTACCACTGACAAGCATAGCTCCTTGGTACCACTGACAAGCATAGCTCCATAGTACCACTGACAAGCATAGCTCCTTGGTACCACTGACAAGCATAGTTCATTGGTACCACTGACAAGCATAGCGCTGTAGTACCACTAACAAGCATAGCTCCTTGGTACCACTGACAAGCATAGCTCCTTAGTACCACTGACAAGCATAGCTCCTTGGTACCACTGACAAGCATAGCTCCTTGGTACCACTGACAAGCATAGCTCCTTGGTACCACTGACAAGCATAGCTCTGTAGAACCACTAACAAGCATAGCTCCTTGGTACCACTGACAAGCATAGCTCCTTGGTACCACTGACAAGCATAGCTCCTTGGTACCACTGACAAGCATAGCTCCTTGGTACCACTGACAAAAATAGCTCTGTAGTACCACTGACAAGCATAGCTCCTTGGTACCACTGACAAGCATAGCTCCTTGGTACCACTGACAAGCATAGCTCCTTGGTACCACTGACAAAAATAGCTCTGTCTTACCACTGACAAGCATAGCTCCTTGGTACCACTGACAAGCATAGCTCCATAGTACCACTGACAAGCATAGCTCCTTGGTACCACTGACAAGCATAGCTCAATAGTACCACTGAGAAGCATAGCTCTGTGGTACCACAAACAAGCATAGCTCCATGGTACCACTGACAAGCATAGCTCCTGTGTAGCACTGGCAAGCATAGCTCCTTAATACCACTGACAAACATAGCTATGTAGTACCACTGACAAGCATAGCTCCTTGGTACCACTGACAAGCATAGCTCCATAGTACAACTGACAAGCATAGCTCCTTGGTACCACTGACAAGCATAGCTCCATAGTACAACTGACAAGCATAGCTCCTTGGTACCACTGACAAGCAAAGCTCCATAGTACCACTGACACGCATAGCTCCTTGGTGCCACTGACAAGCATAGCTCCTTGGTACCACTGACAAGCATAGCTCCTTGGTACCACTGACAAGCAAAGCTCCTTGGTACCAATGACAATCATAGCTCCCTGGTACCACTGATAAGCATAGCTCCTGGTACCACTGACAAGCAAAGCTACTTGGTGCCACTAACAAGCATAGCTTCTTAGTACCACTGACAAGCATAGTTCCTTGGTACCACTGACAAGCATAGCTCCATAGAACCACTGACAAGCATAGCTCCTTGGTACCACTGACAAGCAAAGCTCCTTGGTACCACTGACAAGCATAGCTCCTTGGTACCACTGACAAGCATAGCTCCATAGTACCACTGACAAGCATAGCTCCTTGGTACCACTGACAAGCATAGCTCCTTGGTACCACTGGCAAGCACAGCTCATTGGTACCACTAACCAGCATAGCTTCTTAGTACCACTGACAAGCATAGCTCTGTAGAACCACTGGCAAGCATAGATTCTTGGTACCACTGACAAGCATAGCTCCATAGTACCACTGACAAGCATAGCTCCTTGGTACCACTGACAAGCAAAGCTCCTTGGTACCACTGACAAGCATAGCTCCTTAGTACCACTGACAAGCATAGCTCCTTGGTACCACTGACAAGCATAGCTCCTTGGTACCACTAACAAGCATAGCTCCTTAATACCACTGACAAGCATAGCTCCTTGGTACCACTTGACAAGAATAACTCCGTAGTTCCAGTGACAAGCATAGCTCCTTGGTCGATGACAAGCATAGCTCCATAGTACCACTGAGAAGAATAGCTCTCATACCACTAACAAGCATAGCTCCTTAATACCACTGACAAGCATAGCTCCTTGGTACAACTGACAAGCATAACTCCTTCGTACCACTGACAAAAATAGCTCTGTCTTACCACTGACAAGCATAGCTCCTTGGTACCACTGACAAGCATAGCTCCATAGTAACACTGACAAGCATAGCTCCTTGGTCCCACTGACAAGCATAGCTCCTTGGTACCACTGACAAGCATAGCTCCTTGGTACAACTGACAAGCATAGCTCCTTGGTACCACTGACAAGCATAGCTCCTTGGTACCACTGACAAGCATAGCTCTGTAGTACCACTAACAAGCATAGCTTCTTAGTACCACTGACAAGCATAGCTCCTTGGTACCACTGACAAGCATAGCTCCTTGGTACCACTGACAAGCATAGCTCTGTAGTACCACTGACAAGCATAGCTCCTTGGTACCACTGACAAGCATAGCTCCTTGGTACCACTGACAAGCATAGCTCCATAGTACCACTGACAAGCATAGCTCTGTAGTACCACTGACAAGCATAGCTCCTTGGTACCACTGACAAGCATAGCTCCATAGTACCACTGACAAGCATAGCTCCTTGGTACCACTGACAAGCATAGCACCTTAGTGACACTGACAAGCATTGCTCCTTGGTACCACTGACAAGCATAGCTCCTTAATACCACTGACAAGCATAGCTCCTTGGTACCACTGACAAGCATAGCTCTGTAGTACCACTGACAAGCATAGCTCCTTGGTACCACTGACAAGCATAGCTCCATAATACAACTGACAAGCATAGCTCCTTGGTACCACTGACAAGCATAGCTCTGTAGTACCACTGACAAGCATAGCTCCTTGGTACCACTGACAAGCATAGCTCCTTGGTACCACTGACAAGCATAGCTCCTTGGTACCACTGACAAGCATAGCTCTGTAGTACCACTGACAAGCATAGCTCCTTGGTACCACTGACAAGCATAGCTCCATAGTACCACTGACAAGCATAGCTCCTTGGTACCACTGACAAGCATAGCTCTGTAGTACCACTGACAAGCATAGCTCCTTGGTACCACTGACAAGCATAGCTCCATAGTACCACTGACAAGCATAGCTCCTTGGTATCACTGACAAGCATAGCTCCTTGGTACCACTGACAAGCATAGCTCCTTAGTACCACTGACAAGCATAGCTCCTTGGTACCACTGACAAGCATAGCTCCTTGGTACCACTGACAAGCATAGCTCTGTAGTACCACTAACAAGCATAGCTCCTTGGTACCACTAACAAGCATAGCTCCTTAATACCACTGACAAGCAAAGCTCCTTGGTACCACTGACAAGCATAGCTCCCAGAGACAAGCAAAGCTCCTTGGTCCACTGACAAGCATAGCTCCATAGTACCACTGACAAGCATAGCTCCTTGGTACCACTGACAAGCATAGCTCCTTGGTACCACTGACAAGTATAGTTCCATAGTACCACTGAGAAGCATAGTTCTGTCTTACCACTAACAAGCATAGCTCCTTAATACCACTGACAAGCATAGCTCCTTGGTACCACTAACAAGCATAGCTCCTTGGTACCACTGACAAGCATAGCTCTGTAGTACCACTGACAAGCATAGCTCCTTGGTACCACTGACAAGCATAGCTCCTTGGTACCACTGACAAGCATAGCTCCTTGGTACCACTGACAAGCATAGCTCCATAGTACCACTGACAAGCATAGCTCCTTGGTACCACTGACAAGCATAGCTCCATAGTACCACTGACAAGCATAGCTCCTTGGTACCACTGACAAGCATAGCTCCTTGGTACCACTGACAAGCATAGCTCCATAGTACCACTGACAAGCATAGCTCTGTAGTACCACTAACAAGCATAGTTCCTTCGTACCACTGACAATCATAGCTCCTTGGTACCACTGACAAGCATAGCCCCTTGGTACCACTACAACCATAGCTCTGTAGTACCACTGACAAGCATAGCTCCTTGGTACCACTGACAAGCATAGCTCTGTAGTACCACTGACAAGCATAGTTCCACAGTACCACTGACAGGAATAGCTCTACAGTACCATTGATATGCATAGTTTCTTGGTACCACTGATAAGCATAGCTCCTTGGTACCACTGACAACCATAGCTCACTGACAAGCATAGCTCCTTGGTACCACTGACAAGCTCTGTAGTACAACTAACAAGCATAGCTCCTTGGTACCACTTACAAGCATAGCTCCTTGGTACCACTGACAAGCATAGCTCCTTGGTACCACTGACAAGCATAGCTCCTTGGTACCACTGACAAGCATAGCTCCTTGGTACCACTGACAAGCATAGCTCCTTGGTACCACTGACAAGCATAGCTCCATAGTACAACTGACAAGCATAGCTCCTTGGTACCACTGACAAGCATAGCTCCTTGGTACCACTGACAAGCATAGCTCCATAGTACCACTGACAAGCATAGCTCCTTGGTACCACTGACAAGCATAGCTCCGTAGTACCACTGACAAGCATAGCTCCTTAATACCACTGACAAGCATAGCTCCTTGCTACAACTGACAAGCATAGCTCCTTGGTACCACTGACAAGCATAGCTCCTTAATACCACTGACAAGCATAGCTCCTTGTTACCACTGACAAGCATAGCTCCTTGGTACCACTGACAAGCATAGCTCCTTGGTACCACTGACAAGCATAGCTCCATAGTACCACTGACAAGCATAGCTCCATAGTACCACTGACAAGCATAGCTCCTTGGTACCACTGACAAGCATAGCTCCTTGGTACCACTGACAAGCATAGCACCATAGTACCACTGACAAGCATAGCTCCTTGGTACCACTGACAAGCATAGCTCCTTGGTACCACTGACAAGCATAGCTCTGTAGTACCACTGACAAGCATAGCTCCTTGGTACCACTGACAAGCATAGCTCTGTAGTACCACTGACAAGCATAGCTCCTTGGTACCACTGACAAGCATAGCTCCATAGTACCACTGACAAGCATAGCTCCTTGGTACCACTGACAAGCATAGCTCCTTAATACCACTGACAAGCATAGCTCCTTAGTACCACTGACAAGCATAGCTCCTTGGTACCACTGACAAGCATAGCTCCTTGGTACCACTGACAAGCATAGCTCCATAGTACCACTGACAAGCATAGCTCCTTGGTCCCACTGACAAGCATAGCTCCTTGGTACCACTGACAAGCATAGCTCCTTGGTACAACTGACAAGCATAGCTCCTTAGTACCACTGACAAGCATAGCTCCTTGGTACCACTGACAAGCATAGCTCCATAGTACCACTGACAAGCATAGCTCCTTGGTACCACTGACAAGCATAGCTCCATAGTAACACTGACAAGCATAGCTCCTTGGTACCACTGACAAGCATAGCTCCTTGGTACCACTGACAAGCATAGCTCCTTGGTACCACTGACAAGCATAGCTCCATAGTAACACTGACAAGCATAGCTCCTTGGTACCACTGACCAGCATAGCTCCTTGGTACCACTAACAAGCATAGCTCCGTAGTACCACTGACAAGCATAGACCTGTTGTACCACTAACAAGCATAGCTCCTTAATACAACTGATAAGCATAGCTCCTTGGTACCACTCATAAGCATAGCTCTGTAGTACCACTGACAAGCATAGCTCCTTGGTACCACTGACAACCATAGTTCCATAGCACCACTGACAAGCATAGCTCCGTAGTACCACTGACAAGCATAGCTCTTTGGTATCACTGACAAACATAACACTGACAAGCATAGCGCTGTAGTACCACTGAGAAGCATAGCTCATTGGTACCACTGACAAGCATAGCTCCTTGGTACCACTGACAAGCATAGCTCCTTGGTACCACTGAGAAGAATAGCTCTCATACCACTAACAAGCATAGCTCCTTAATACCACTGACAAGCATAGCTCCTTGGTACCACTAACAAGCATAGCTCCTTAATACCACTGACAAGCATAGCTCTTTGCTCCTAATGACAAGCATAGCTCCTTGGTCCCACTGACAAGCATAGCTCCTTGGTACCACTGACAAGCATAGCTCCTTGGTACAACTGACAAGCATAGCTCCTTGGTACCACTGACAAGCATAGCTCTGTAGTACCACTGACAAGCATAGCTCCTTGGTACCACTGACAAGCATAGCTCCTTGGTACCACTGACAAGCATAGCTCCCACTGACAAGCATAGCTCCTTGGTACCACTGACAAGCATAGCTCCATAGTACCACTGACAAGCATAGCTCTGTAGTACCACTAACAAGCATAGCTCCTTAATACCACTGACAAGCATAGCTCCTTGGTACCACTGACAAGCATAGCTCTGTAGTACCACTGACAAGCATAGCTCCTTGGTACCACTGACAAGCATAGCTTCTTGGTACCACTGACAAGCATAGCTCTGTAGTACCACTGACAAGCATAGCTCCATAGTACCACTGACAAGCATAGCTCCTTGGTACCACTGACAAGCATAGCTCCTTGGTACCACTGACAAGCATAGCTCTGTAGTACCACTGACAAGCATAGCTCCTTGGTACCACTGACAAGCATAGCTCCTTGGTACCACTGACAAGCATAGCTTCTTGGTACCACTGATAAGCATATCTCCACAGTACCATTGAGAAGCAGAGTTCTTTGGTACCATTGACAAACAGAACTCCATAGTACCACTGACAAGCATAGCTCCCCTGGTACCACTGACAAGCATAGCTCCTTGGTACCATTGACAAGCATAGCTCCTTGGTACCATTGACAAGCATAGCTCCTTGGTACCACTGACAAGCATAGCTCCATAGTACAACTGACAAGCATAGTTCATTGGTGTCACTGACAAGCATAGCTCTGTAATACCACTGACAAGCATAGCTCCGTAGTACCACTGACAAGCATAGCTCTTTGGTATCACTGACAAACATAACACCATAGTACCACTGACAAGCATAGCGCTGTAGTACCACTAACAAGCATATCACCTTAATACCACTGACAAGCATAGCTCCTTGGTACCACTGACAAGCATAGCTCCATGGTACCACTGACAAGCATAGCTCCTGTGTAGCACTGGCAAGCATAGCTCCTTAATACCACTGACAAACATATTTTCTTGATACCACTGACAAGCATAGCACTGTAGTACCACTGGCAAGCGTAGAAGCTTGGTACCACTGACAAGCATAGCTCCATAGCACCACTGACAAGCAGAGATCCTTGGTACCACTGACAAGCATAGCTCCATAGTACCACTGACAAGCATAGCTCTGTAGTACCACTGACAAGCATAGCTCCTTGGTACCACTGACAAGCATAGCTCCTTGGTACCACTGACAAGCATAGCTCTGTAGTACCACTAACAAGCATAGCTTCTTAGTACCACTGACAAGCATAGCTCCTTGGTACCACTGACAAGCATAGCTCCATAGTACCACTGACAAGCATAGCTCCTTTGTACCACTGACAAGCATAGCTCATTGGTACCACTGACAAGCATAGCTCCTTGGTACCACTGACAAGCATAGCTCCTTGGTACCACTGACAAGCATAGCTCCATAGTACCACTGACAAGCATAGCTCTGTACTACCACTGGAAAGCATAGCTCCATAGCACCATTGACAACCATAGCTCCTTGGTACCACTGACAAGCATAGTTCCTTGGTACCACTGACAAGCATAGCTCTGTAGTACCACTGACAAGCATAGCTCCTTGGTACCACTGACAAGCATAGCTCCATAGTACCACTGACAAGCATAGCTCCTTGGTACCACTGACAAGCATAGCTCCACAGTACCACTGACAAGCATAGCTCCTTGGTATCACTGACAAGCATAGCTCCTTGGTACCACTGACAAGCATAGCTCTGTAGTACCACTGACAAGCATAGCTCCTTGGTACCACTGACAAGCATAGCTCCTTGGTACCACTGACAAGCATAGCTCCATAGTACCACTGACAAGCATAGCTCATTGGTACCAATGACAAGCATAGCTCCATAGAACCACTGACAAGCATAGCTCCTTGGTACCACTGACAAGCAAAGCTCCCTGGTACCAATGACAATCATAGCTCCCTGGTACCACTGACAAGCATAGCTCTGTAGTACCACTGACAAGCATAGCTCCTTGGTACCACTGACAAGCATAGCTCCATAGTACCACTGACAAGCATAGCTCCTTGGTACCACTGACAAGCATAGCTCCATAGTACCACTGACAAGCATAGCTCCTTGGTACCACTGACAAGCATAGCTCCATAGTACCACTGACAAGCATAGCTTTGTAGTACCACTGACAAGCATAGCTCTTTGGTACTACTGACAAGCATAGCTCCATGGTACCACTGACAAGCATAGCTCTGTAGTACCACTGACAAGCATAGCTCCTTGGTACCACTGACAAGCATAGCTCTGTAGTACCACTGTAAAGCATAGCTCCTTGGTACCACTGACAAGCATAGCTCCATAGTACCACTGACAAGCATAGCTCCTTGGTACCACTGACAAGCATAGCTCCATAGTACCACTGACAAGCATAGCTCCTTGGTACCACTGAAAAGCATAGCTCCATAGTACCACTGACAAGCATAGCTCCTTGGTACCACTGACAAGCATAGCTCCATAGTACCACTGACAAGCATAGCTCCATAGTACCACTGACAAGCATAGCTTTGTAGTACCACTGACAAGCATAGCTCCTTGGTACCACTGACAAGCATAGCTCCCTGGTACCACTGACAAGCATAGCTCCTTGGTACCACTGACAAGCATAGCTCTGTAGTACCACTGACAAGCATAGCTCCTTGGTACCACTGACAAGCATAGCTCCTTGGTACCACTGACAAGCATAGCTCCTTGGTACCACTGACAAGCATAGCTCCATAGTACCACTGACAAGCATAGCTCCTTGGTACCACTGACAAGCATAGCTCCATAGTACCACTGACAAGCATAGCTCCTTGGTACCACTGACAAGCATAGCTCCTTGGTACCACTGACAAGCATAGCTCCATAGTACCACTGACAAGCATAGCTCTGTAGTACCACTAACAAGCATAGCTCCTTAGTACCACTGACAAGCATAGCTCCTTGGTACCACTGACAAGCATAGCTCCTTGGTACCACTGACAAGCATAGCTCTGTAGTACCACTGACAAGCATAGCTCCTTGGTACCACTGACAAGCATAGCTCCATAGTACCACTGACAAGCATAGCTCCTTGGTACCACTGACAAGCATAGCTCTGTAGTACCACTGACAAGCATAGCTCCTTGGTACCACTGACAAGCATAGCTCCATAGTACCACTGACAAGCATAGCTCCTTGGTACCACTGACAAGCATAGCTCCATAGTACCACTGACAAGCATAGCTCCATAGTACCACTGACAAGCATAGCTTTGTAGTACCACTGACAAGCATAGCTCCTTAATACAACTGACAAGCATAGCTCCTTGGTACCACTGACAAGCATAGCTCCATAGTACCACTGACAAGCATAGCTCTGTAGTACCACTGACAAGCATAGCTCCTTGGTACCACTGACAAGCATAGCTCCTTGGTACCACTGACAAGCATAGCTCCATAGTACCACTGACAAGCATAGCTCCTTGGTACCACTGGCAAGCATAGCTCCATAGTACCACTGACAAGCATAGCTCCTTAATACCACTGACAAGCATAGCTCCTTGGTACCACTGACAAGCATAGCTCCATAGTACCACTGACAAGCATAGCTCCTTGGTACCACTGACAAGCATAGCTCCATAGTACCACTGACAAGCATAGCTCTGTAGTACCACAAACAAGCATAGCTCCATAATACAACTGACAAGCATAGCTCCTTGGTACCACTGACAAGCATAGCTCCTTGCTACCACTGACAAGCATAGCTCCATGGTGCCACTGACAAGCATAGCTCCTTGGTACCACTGACAAGCATAGCTCCTTGGTACCACTGACAAGCATAGCTCCTTGGTACCACTGACAAGCATAGCTCCATAGTACCACTGACAAGCATAGCTCCTTGGTACCACTGACAAGCATAGCTCCATAGTACCACTGACAAGCATAGCTCTGTAGTACCACTAACAAGCATAGCTCCTTAATACCACTGACAAGCATAGCTCCTTGGTACCACTGACAAGCATAGCTCTGTAGTACCACTGACAAGCATAGCTCTGTAGTACCACTAACAAGCATAGCTCCTTGGTACCACTGACAAGCATAGCTCCTTGGTACCACTGACAAGCATAGCTCCTTGGTACCACTGACAAGCATAGCTCTGTAGTACCACTGACAAGCATAGCTCCTTAGTACCACTGACAAGCATAGCTCCTTGGTACCACTGACAAGCATAGCTCTGTAGTACCACTGACAAGCATAGCTCCTTAATACCACTGACAAGCATAGCTCCTTGTTACCACTGACAGACATAGCTCCTTGATACCACTGACAAGCATAGTACCATAGTACCACTGACAAGCATAGCTCCTTGGCATCACTGACAAGCATAGCTCCCAGAGACAAGCATAGCTCCTTGGTCCACTGACAAGCATAGCTCCGTAGTACCACTGAAAAGCATAGCTCCTTGGTACCACTGACAAGCATAGCTCCTTGGTACCACTGACAAGCATAGCTCTGTAGTACCACTGACAAGCATAGCTCCTTGGTACCACTGACAAGCATAGCTCCATGGTACCACTGACAAGCATAGCTCTGTGGTACCACTGACAAGCATAGCTCCTTGGTCCCACTGACAAGCATAGCTCCTTGGTACCACTGACAAGCATAGCTCCTTGGTACCACTGACAAGCATAGCTCCTTCGTACCACTGACAAGCATAGCTCCTTGGTACCACTGACAAGCATAGCTCCTTGGTACCACTGACAAGCATAGCTCCTTGGTACCACTGACAAGCATAGCTCCTTGGTACCATTGACAAGCATAGCTCTGTAGTACCACTGACAAGCATAGCTCTTTGGTACCACTGACAAGCATAGCTCTGTAGTACCACTGAGAAGCATAGCTCCTTGGTACCACTGACAAGCATAGCTCCTTGGTACCACTGACAAGCATAGCTCTGTAGTACCACTGACAAGCATAGCTCCTTGGTACCACTGACAAGCATAGCTCCATAGTACCACTGACAAGCATAGCTTCTTGGTACCACTGATAAGCATATCTCCACAGTACCATTGAGAAGCAGAGCTCCTTGGTACCACTGACAAGCAGAACTCCATAGTACCACTGACAAGCATAGCACTGTAGTACCACTAACAAGCATAGCTCTGTGGTACCACTGACAAGCATAGCTCCATAGTACCAGTGACAAGCATAGCTCCTTGGTCCACTGACAAGCATAGCTCCTTGCTCACACTGACAAGCATAGCTCCTTGGTATGACTGACAAGCATAGCTCCTTAGTACCACTGACAAGGATAGCTCCTTGGTATCACTGACAAGTATAGCTCCGTAGTACTACTGACAAGCATAGCTCCTTGGTACCACTGACAAGCTCCGTAGTACAACTGACAAGCATAGCTCCTTGGTACCACTGACAAGCATAGCTCCTTGGTACCACTGACAAGCATAGCTCCATAGTACCACTGACAAGCATAGCTCTGTAGTACCACTGACAAGCATAGCTCTGTAGTACCACTAACAAGCATAGCTCTTGGTACCACTGACAAGCATAGCTCCTTGGTACCACTGACAAGCATAGCTCTGTAGTACCACTGACAAGCATAGCTCCTTGGTACCACTGACAAGCATAGCTCCTTGGTACCACTGACAAGCATAGCTCCTTGGTACCACTGACAAGCATAGCTCCATAGTACCACTGACAAGCATAGCTCCTTGGTACCACTGACAAGCATAGCTCCATAGTACCACTGACAAGCATAGCTCCTTGGTACCACTGACAAGCATAGCTCCATAGTACCACTGACAAGCATAGCTCCATAGTACCACTGACAAGCATAGCTCTGTAGTACCACTAACAAGCATAGCTCCTTAAAACAACTGATAAGCATAGCTACTTGGTACCACTGACAAGCATAGCTCCTTGGTACCACTGACAAGCACAGCTCTGTAGTACCACTAACAAGCATAGCTCCTTGGTACCACTGACAAGCATAGCTCCTTGGTACCACTGACAAGCATAGCTCCTTGGTACCACTGACAAGCATAGCTCTGTAGTACCACTGACAAGCATAGCTCCTTGGTACCACTGACAAGCATAGCTCCATAGTACCACTGACAAGCATAGCTCCTTGGTACCACTGACAAGTATAGCTCCGTAGTACAACTGACAAGCATAGCTCCTTAATACCAGTGACAAGCATAGCTCCGTAGTACTACTGATAAGCATAGCTCCTTGGTACCACTGACAAGCATAGGTCCTAGGTACCACTGACAAGCATAGCTCCTTGGTACCACTGACAAGCATAGCTCTGTAGTACCACTAACAAGCATAGCTCCTTGGTACCACTGACAAGCATAGCTCCTTGGTACCACTGACAAGCATAGCTCTGTAGTACCACTGACAAGCATAGCTCCTTGTTACCACTGACAAGCATAGCTCTGTAGTACCACTGACAAGCATAGCTCCTTGGTATCACTGACAAGCATAGCTCCTTGGTATCACTGACAAGCATAGCTCCTTGGTACCACTGACAAGCATAGCTCCTTGGTACCACTGACAAGCATAGCTCCATAGTACCACTGACAAGCATAGCTCTGTAGTACCACTGACAAGCATAGCTTTTTAGTAACACTAACAAGCATAGCTCCTTGGTACCACTGACAAGCATAGCTCCTTAGTACCACTGACAAGCATAGCTCTGTAGTACCACTGACAAGCATAGCTCCTTGGTACCACTGACAAGCATAGCTCCATAGTACCACTGACAAGCATAGCTCCTTGGTACCACTGACAAGCATAGCTCTGTAGTACCACTGACAAGCATAGCTCCTTGGTACCACTGACAAGCATAGCTCTGTAGTACCACTGACAAGCATAGCCTTGTAGTACCACTAACAAGCATAGCTCCTTAATACCACTGACAAGCATAGCTCCTTGGTACCACTGACAAGCATAGCTCCTTGGTACCACTGACAAGCATAGCTCTGTAATACCACTAACAAGCATAGCTTCTGAGTACCACTGACAAGCATAGCTCCTTGGTACCACTGACAACCATAGTCCCATAGTACCACTGACAAGCATAGCTCCATAGTAACACTGACAAGCATAGCTCCTTGGTACCACTGACCAGCATAGCTCCTTGGTACCACTAACAAGCATAGCTCTGTAGTACCACTGACAAGCATAGCTCTGTAGTACCACTGACAAGCATAGCTCCTTGGTACCACTGACAAGCATAGCTCCTTGGTACCACTGACAAGCATAGCTCTGTAGTACCACTGACAAGCATAGCTCCATAGTACCACTGACAAGCATAGCTCCTTGGTACCACTGACAAGCATAGCTCCATAGTACCACTGACAAGCATAGCTCTGTAGTACCACTAACAAGCATAGCTCCTTAATACCACTGACAAGCATAGCTCCTTGGTACCACTGACAAGCATAGCTCTGTAGTACCACTGACAAGCATAGCTCCTTGGTACCACTGACAAGCATAGCTCCATAGTACCACTGACAAGCATAGCTCTGTAGTACCACTGACAAGCATAGCTCCTTGGTACCACTGACAAGCATAGCTCCTTGGTACCACTGACAAGCATAGCTCCTTGGTACCACTGACAAGCATAGCTCCTTGGTACCACTGACAAGCATAGCTCTGTAGTACCACTGACAAGCATAGCTCCTTGGTACCACTGACAAGCATAGCTCCATAGTACCACTGACAAGCATAGCTCCTTGGTACCACTGACAAGCATAGCTCTGTAGTACCACTGACAAGCATAGCTCTGTGGTACCACTAACAAGCATAGGTCCTTAATACCACTGATAAGCATAGCTCCTTGCTACCACTGACAAGCATAGCTCCTTGGTACCACTGACAAGCATAGCTCTGTAGTACCACTGACAAGCATAGCTCCTTGGTACCACTGACAAGCATAGCTCCATAGTACCACTGACAAGCATAGCTCCTTGGTACCACTGACAAGCATAGCTCCTTAATACCACTGACAAGCATAGCTCCTTGGTACCACTGACAAGCATAGCTCCATAGTACCACTGACAAGCATAGCTCCTTGGTACCACTGACAAGCATAGCTCTGTAGTACCACTGACAAGCATAGCTCCTTGGTACCACTGACAAGCATAGCTCCTTGGTACCACTGACAAGCATAGCTCCTTGGTACCACTGACAAGCATAGCTCCGTAGTACCACTTACAAATGACAAGCATAGCTCCTTGGTCCCACTGACAAGCATAGCTCCTTGGTATGACTGACAAGCATAGCTCCTTGGTACCACTGACAAGCATAGCTCCTTGGTACCACTAACAAGCATAGCTCCTTGGTACCACTGACAAGCATAGCTCTGTAGTACCACTGACAAGCATAGCTCCTTGGTACCACTGACAAGCATAGCTCCTTAATACCACTGACAAGCATAGCTCCTAGGTACCACTGACAAGCATAGCTCTGTAGTACCACTGACAAGCATAGCTCTTTGGTACCACTGACAAGCATAGCTCCTTGGTACCACTGACAAGCAAAGCTCCTTGGTACCACTAACAGGCATAGCTTCTAAGTACCACTAACAAGCATAGCTCCTTGGTACCACTGACAAGCAGAACTCCGTAGTACCACTGACAAGCATAGCACTGTAGTACCACTAACAAGCATAGCTCCTTAATACCACTGACAAGCAAAGCTCCTTGGTACCACTGACAAGCATAGCTCCTTGGTCCACTGACAAGCATAGCTCCTTGCTCACACTGACAAGCATAGCTCCTTGGTATGACTGACAAGCATAGCTCCTTAGTACCACTGACAAGCATAGATCCTTGGTACCACTGACAAGCATAGCTCCCAGAGACAAGCATAGCTCCTTGGTCCACTGACAAGCATAGCTCTGTAGTACCACTGACAAGCATAGCTCCTTGGTACCACTGACAAGCATAGCTCCATAGTACCACTGACAAGCATAGCTCCTTGGTACCACTGACAAGCATAGCTCCTTAGTACCACTGACAAGCATAGCTCCTTAGTCCCACTGACAAGCATAGCTTTATAGTACCACTGACAAGCATAGCTCTGTAGTACCACTAACAAGCATAGTTCCTTGGTACCACTGACAAGCATAGCTCTGTGGTACCACTGACAAACATAGCTCATTGGTACCACTGATAAGCATAGTACCACTGACAAGCATAGCTCTTGGTACCACTGACAAGCATAGCTTTGAAGTACCACTGACAAGCATAACTCCTTGGTACCACTGACAAGCATAGCTCCACAGTACCATTGACAAGCATAGCTTTGTAGTACCACTAACAAGCATAGCTCCTTGGTACCACTGACAAGCATAGCTCCTTAGTACCACTGACAACCATAGCTCCTTGGTACCAATGACAAGCATAGCTCCTCAGTACCACTGACAAGCAAAGCGCCTTGGTACCACTGACAAGCATAGCTCTGTAGTACCACTGACAAGCATAGCTCCTTGGTACCACTGACAAGCATAGTTCCACAGTACCACTGACAAGCATAGCTCCTTGGTACCACTGACAAGCATAGCTCCATAATACCACTGACAAGCATAGCTTTGTAGTACCACTAACAAGCATAGCTCCTTGACACCACTGACAAGCATAGTCCCAAAGTACCACTAACAAGCATAGCTCCTTAATACCACTGACAAGCAAAGCTCCTTGGTACCACTGACAAGCATAGCTCTGTAGTACCAGTGACAAGCATAGCTCCTTGGTCCACTGACAAGCATAGTTCCTTGCTCACACTGACAAGCATAGCTCCTTGGTATGACTGACAAGCATAGCTCCTTGGTCCCACTGACAAGCATAGCTCCTTGGTACCACTGACAAGCATAGCTCCTTGGTATGACTGACAAGCATAGGTCCTTAGTACCACTAACAAGCATAGCTCTGTAATACCACTAATAAGCATAGCTCCAGAGCACCATTGACAAGCATAGCTCCTTGGTACCACTGACAAGCATAGCTCCTTGGTACCACTGACAAGCATAGCTCCATAGTACCACTGACAAGCATAGCTCTGTAGTACCACTAACAAGCATAGCTCCTTGGTACCACTGACAAGCATAGCTCCTTGGTACCACTGACAAGCATAGTTCCTTCGTACCACTGACAAGCATAGCTCCTTGGTATCACTGACAAACACAGCTCTGTAGTACCACTGACAAGCATAGCTTTTTAGTACCACTTATAAGCATAGCTCCTGGTACCACTGACAAGCATAGGTCCTTGGTACCACTGACAAGCATAGCTCTGTAGTACCCCTAACAAGCATAGCTCTGTAATACCACTGACAAGCATAGCTCCTTGGTACCACTGACAAGCATAGCTCCATAGTACCACTGACAAGCATAGCTCTGTAGTACCACTGACAACCATACCTCCTTGGTACCACTGACAACCATAGTTCCACTGACAAGCATAGCTTCTTGGTACCACTGACATGCATAGCTCCATAGAACCACTGACAAGCATAGCTCTGTAGTACAACTGACAAGCATAGCTCCTTGGTACCACTGACAAGCATAGCTCCTTAGTACCACTGACAAGCATAGCTCTGTAGTACCACTGACAAGCATAGCTCCTTGGTACAACTGACAAGCATAGCTCCTTGGTACCACTGACAAGCATAGCTCCTTGGTACCACTGACAAGCATAGCTCTGTAGTACCACTGACAAGCATAGCTCCATAGTACCACTGACAAGCATAGCTCCTTGGTACCACTGACAAGCATAGCTCCTTGGTACCACTGACAAGCATAGCTCTGTAGTACCACTGACAAGCATAGCTCCTTGGTACCACTGACAAGCATAGCTCCTTGGTACCACTGACAAGCATAGCTCCTTAGTACCACTGACAAGCATAGCTCTGTAGTACCACTGACAAGCATAGCTCCTTGGTACCACTGACAAGCAGAACTCCATAGTACCACTGACAAGCATAGCACTGTAGTACCACTAACAAGCATAGCTCCTTAATACCACTGACAAGCAAAGCTCCTTGGTACCACTGACAAGCATAGCTCCGTAGTACCAGTGACAAGCATAGCTCCTTGGTACCACTGACAAGCATAGCTCCTTGGTACCACTGACAAGCATAGCTCTGTAGTACCACTGACAAGCATAGCTCCTTGGTATGACTGACAAGCATAGCTCCTTAGTACCACTGATAAAAATAGCTCTGTCTTACCACTAACAAGCATAGCTCCTTAATACCACTGACAAGCATAGCTTCTTTGTACCACTGACAAGCATAGCTCTGTAGTACCACTAACAAGCATAGCTCTTAATACCACTGACAAGCATAGCTCCTTGGTACCACTGACAAGCATAGCTCCTTGGTACCAATGACAAGCATAGCTCCTTGGTACCACTGACAAGCATAGCTCCATAGTACCACTGACAAGCATAGCTCCTTGGTACCACTGACAAGCATAGCTCTGTAGTACCACTGACAAGCATAGCTCCTTAGTACCACTGACAAGCATAGCTCCTTGGTACCACTGACAAGCATAGCTCTGTAGTACCACTAACAAGCATAGCTTCTTAGTACCACTGACAAGCATAGCTCCTTGGTACCACTGACAAGCATAGCTCCGTAGTACCACTGACAAGCATAGCTTAGTAGTACCACTAAAAAGCATACCTCCTTGAAACCACTGACAAGCATAGCTCCTTGGTACCACTGACAAGCATAGCTCTGTAGTACCACTGACAAGCATAGCTCCTTGGTACCACTGACAAGCATAGCTCCTTGGTACCACTGACAAGCATAGCTCTATAGTACCATTGACAAGCATAGCTCCTTGGTACCACTGACAAGCATAGCTCCTTGGTACCACTGACAAGCATAGCTCCATAGTACCACTGACAAGCATAGCTCCTTGGTACCACTGACAAGCATAGCTCCATAGTACCACTGACAAGCATAGCTCCTTGGTACCACTGACAAGCATAGCTCCATAGTAGCACTGACAAGCATAGCTCTGTAGTACCACTGACAAGCATAGCTCCTTGGTACCACTGACAAGCATAGCTCTGTAGTACCACTGACAAGCATAGCTCCTTGGTACCACTGACAAGCATAGCTCCTTGGTACCACTGACAAGCATAGCTCCTTAATACCACTGACAAGCATAGCTCCTTGGTACCACTGACAAGCATAGCTCCATAGTACCACTGACAAGCATAGCTCTGTAGTACCACTAACAAGCATAGCTCCTTGGTACCACTGACAAGCATAGCTCCTTGGTATCACTGACAAGCATAGCTCCTTGGTACCACTGACAAGTATAGCTCTGTAGTACAACTGACAAGCATAGCTCCTTGGTACCACTGACAAGCATAGCTCCTTGGTACCACTGACAAGCATAGCTCCTTGGTACCACTGACAAGCATAGCTCCATAGTACAACTGACAAGCATAGCTCCTTGGTACCACTGACAAGCATAGCTCCTTGGTACCACTGACAAGCATAGCTCCATAGTACTACTGACAAGCATAGCTCCTTGGTACCACTGACAAGCATAGGTCCTAGGTACCACTGACAAGCATAGCTCCTTGGTACCACTGACAAGCATAGCTCCGTAGTACCACTGACAAGCATAGCTCTGTAGTACCACTAACAAGCATAGCTCCTTAATACCACTGACAAGCATAGCTCCTTGGTACCACTGACAAGCATAGCTCTGTAGTACCACTGACAAGCATAGCTCTGTAGTACCACTGACAAGCATAGCTCCTTGGTACCACTGACAAGCATAGCTCCTTGGTACCACTGACAAGCATAGCTCTGTAGTACCACTAACAAGCATAGCTTCTTAGTACCACTGACAAGCATAGCTCCTTGGTACCACTGACAAGCATAGCTCCATAGTACCACTGACAAGCATAGCTCCGTAGTACCACTGACAAGCATAGCTCCTTGGTACCACTGACAAGCATAGCTCCATAGTACCACTGACAAGCATAGCTCCTTGGTACCACTGACAAGCATAGCTCTGTAGTACCACTGACAAGCATAGTTCATTGGTACCACTGATAAGCATAGCACTAACAAATATAGCTCCTTGGTACCACTGACAAGCATAGCTCCTTGGTACCACTGACAATCATAGCTCCTTGGTACCACTGACAACCATACCTCTGACATGCATAGCTCTGTAGTACCACTAACAAGCATAGCTCCTTGGTACCACTGACAAGCATAGTTCCACAGTACCACTGACAGGAATAGCTCTACAGTACCATTGATATGCATAGTTTCTTGGTACCACTGATAAGCATAGCTCCTTGGTACCACTGACAACCATAGCTCTGTAGTACCACTGACAAGCATAGTTCCATGGTACCACTGGCAAGCATGGTACCACTGACCAGCATAGCTCCTTGGTACCACTGACAAGCATAGCTCCATAGTACCACTGACAAGCATAGCTCCTTGGTACCACTGACAAGCATAGCTCCATAGTACCACTGACAAGCATAGCTCCTTGGTACCACTGACAAGCATAGCTCCATAGTACCACTGACAAGCATAGCTCCTTGGTACCACTGACAAGCATAGCTCCTTGGTACCACTGACAAGCATAGCTCCATAGTACCACTGACAAGCATAGCTCTGTAGTACCACTAACAAGCATAGCTCCTTAAAACAACTGATAAGCATAGCTCCTTGGTACCACTGACAAGCATAGCTCCATAGTACCACTGACAAGCATAGCTCTGTAGTACCACTAACAAGCATAGCTCCTTGGTACCACTGACAAGCATAGCTCCTTGGTACCACTGACAAGCATAGCTCCATAGTACCACTGACAAGCATAGCTCCTTGGTACCACTGACAAGCATAGCTTCTTGGTACCACTGACAAGCATAGCTCCTTGGTACCACTGACAAGCATAGCTCCATAGTACCACTGACAAGCATAGCTCCTTAGTACCACTGACAAGCATAGCTCCTTGGTACCACTGACAAGCATAGCTCCATAGTACCACTGACAAGCATAGCTCCTTGGTACCACTGACAAGCATAGCTCTGTAGTACCACTGACAAGCATAGCTCTTTGGTACCACTGACAAGCATAGCTCTGTAGTACCACTGACAAGCATAGCTCCTTGGTACCACTGACAAGCATAGCTCCTTGGTACCACTGACAAGCATAGCTCCGTAGTACAACTGACAAGCATAGCTCCTTGGTACCACTGACAAGCATAGCTCATTGGTATCACTGACAAACTTAGTTCCATAGTACCACTGACAAGCATAGCTCCTTGGTACCACTGACAAGCATAGCTCCGTAGTACCACTGACAAGCATAGCTCCTTGGTACCACTGACAAGCATAGCTCCATAGTACAACTGACAAGCATAGCTCCTTGGTACCACTGACAAGCATAGCTCTGTACTACCCCTAACAAGCATAGCACTTTAATACCACTGATAACCATAGCACTGTAGTACCACTAACAGGCATAGCTTCTAAGTACCACTAACAAGCATAGCTCCTTGGTACCACTGACAAGTACCACTGACAAGCATAGCACTGTAGTACCACTAACAAGCATAGCTCCTTAATACCACTGACAAGCATAGCTCCTTGGTACCACTGACAAGCATAGCTCCTTGGTACCACTGACAAAAATAGCTCTGTCTTACCACTGACAAGCATAGCTCCTTGGTACCACTGACAAGCATAGCTCCATAGTACCACTGACAAGCATAGCTCCTTGGTACCACTGACAAGCATAGCTCCTTGGTACCACTACAAGCATAGCTCCATAGTACCACTGACAAGCATAGCTCCTTGGTACCACTGACAAGCATAGCTCCTTGGTACCACTGACAAGCATAGCTCCTTCGTACCACTGACAAGCATAGCTTCTTGGTACCACTGACAAGCATAGCTCCTTGGTACTATTGACAACCATAGCTCCATAGTACCACTGACAAGCATAGCTCCTTGATACCAATGACAAGCATAGCTACATAGTACCACTGACAAGCATAGCTCCTTAGTACCACTGACAAGCATAGCTCCTTGGTACCACTGACAAGCATAGCTCCTTGGTACCACTGACAAGCATAGCTCCATAGTACCACTGACAAGCATAGCTCCTTGGTACCACTGACAAGCATAGCTCCTTAGTAGCACTGACAAGCATAGCTCCTTGGTACCACTGACAAGCATAGTTCATTGGTACCACTGACAAGCAAAGCTCCTTGGTATCACTGACAAGCATAGCTCCCAGAGACAAGCATAGCTCCTTGGTCCACTGACAAGCATAGCTCCGTAGTACCACTGAGAAGCATAGCTCTGTCGTACCACTAACAAGCATAGCTCCTTGGTACCACTGACAAGCATAGCTCCTTGGTACCACTGACAAGCATAGCTCTGTAGTACCACTGACAAGCATAGCTCCTTGGTACCACTGACAAGCATAGCTCTGTAGTACCACTGACAAGCATAGGTCTTTGGTACCACTGACAAGCATAGCTCCTTGGTACCACTGACAAGCATAGCACTGTAGTACCCCGAATAAGCATAGCTCCTTAATACCACTGACAAGCATAGCTCCTTGGTACCACTGACAAGCATAGTACAACTGACAAGCATAGCTCCATAGTACCACTGACAAGCATAGCTCCTTGGTACCACTGACAAGCATAGCTCCTTGGTACCACTGACAAGCATAGCTCCATAGTACCACTGACAAGTATAGCTCCATGGTACCTCTGACAAGCATAACTCCTTACTACCACTGACAAGCATAGCTCCATAGTACCACTGACAAGCATAGCTCCTTGGTACCACTGACAAGCATAGCTCTGTAGTACCACTAACAAGCATAGCTCCTTGGTACCACTGACAAGCATAGCTCCTTGGTACCACTGACAAGCATAGCTCTGTAGTACCACTGACAAGCATAGCTCCTTGGTCCCACTGACAAGCATAGCTCCTTGGTACCACTGACAAGCATAGCTCCTTGGTACAACTGACAAGCATAGCACTGTAGTACCACTGACAAGCATAGCACCTTGGTACCACTGACAAGTATAGCTCCTTGGTACCACTGACAAGCATAGCTCCATAGTAACACTGACAAGCATAGCTCCTTGGTACCACTGACCAGCATAGCTCCTTGGTACCACTAACAAGCATAGCTCCGTAGTACCACTGACAAGCATAGCTCCTTGGTACCACTGACAAGCATAGCTCCATAGTACCACTGACAAGCATAGACCTGTTGTACCACTAACAAGCATAGCTCCTTAATACAACTGATAAGCATAGCTCCTTTGTACCACTGACAAGCATAGCTCCATAGTACCACTGACAAGCATAGCTCTGTAGTACCACTGACAAGCATAGCTCCTTGGTACCACTGACAAGCATAGCTCCTTGGTACCACTGACAAGCATAGCTCCTTGGTACCACTGACAAGCATAGCTCTGTAGTACCACTAACAAGCATAGCTTCTTAGTACCACTGACAACCATACCTCCTTGGTACCACTGACAACCATAGTTCCACTGACAAGCATAGCTTCTTGGTACCACTGACAAGCATAGCTCCGTAGTACCACTGACAAGCATAGCTCCTTGGTACCACTGACAAGCATAGCTCCTTGGTACCACTGACAAGCATAGCTCCATAGTACCACTGACAAGCATAGCTTTGTAGTACCACTAACAAGCATAGCTCCTTAATACCACTGACAAGCATAGCTCCTTGGTACCACTGACAAGCATAGCTCTGTAGTACCACTGACAAGCATAGCTCCATAGTACCACTGACAAGCATAGCTCCTTGGTACCACTGGCAAGCATAACTCCATAGTACCACTGACAAGCATAGCACTGTAGTACCACTAACAAGCATAGCTCCTTAATACCACTAGCAAGCATAGCTCCTTGGTACCCCTGACAAGCATAGCTCTGTAGTACCACTGACAAGCATAGCTCATTGGTACCACTGATAAGCATAGCTCCATAGTACCACTGAGAAGCATAGCTCTGTAGTAGCACTAACAAACATAGCTCCTTGGTACCACTGACAAGCATAGCTCCTTGGTACCACTGACAAGCATAGCTCCTTGGTACCACTGACAAGCATAGCTCCTTGGTACCACTGACAAGCATAGCTCCATAGTACCACTGACAAGCATAGCTCCTTGGTACCACTGACAAGCATAGCTCCTTGGTACCACTGACAAGCATAGCTCTGTAGTAGCACTAACAAACATAGCTCCTTGGTACCACTGACAAGCATAGCTCCTTTGTAGCAATGACAAGCATAGCACCTAAATACCACTGACAAGCATAGCTCCGTAGTACCACTGACAAGCATAGCTCCAAAGTACCACTGACAAGCATAGCTCCAAAGTACAACTGAAGCGCATAGCTCCTTGCTACCACTGACAAGCATAGCTCCATGGTACTGCTGACAAGCATAGTTCCTTGGTACCACTGAGAAGCATAGCTCCATAGTACCACTGACAAGCATAGCTCCTTGTTACCACTGAAAAGCATACCTCTGTAGTACCACTGGCAAGCATATAGTACCACTGACAAGCATAGCTCTATAGTAACACTGACAAGCATAGCTCCTTGGTACCACTGACCAGCATAGCTCCTTGGTACCACTAACAAGCATAGCTCCTTGGTACCACTGACAAGAATAGCTCTGTAGTACCACTGACAAGCATAGCTCCTTGGTACCACTGACAAGCATAGCTCCTTGGTACCACTGACAAGCATAGCTCCTTGGTACCACTGACAAGCATAGCTCCGTAGTACCACTGACAAGCATAGCTCCTTGGTACCACTGACAAGCATAGCTCCTTTGTAGCAATGACAAGCATAGCTCCTTAATACCACTGACAAGCATAGCTCTGTAGTACCACTGACAAGCATAGCTCCATAGTACCACTGACAAGCATAGCTCCTTGGTACCACTGACAAGCATAGCTCCATAGTACCACTGACAAGCATAGCTCTGTAGTACCACTAACAAGCATAGCTCCTTGGTACCACTGACAAGCATAGCTCCTTGGTACCACTGACAAGCATAGCTCCTTGGTACCACTGACAAGCATAGCTCCTTGGTACCACTGACAAGCATAGCTCCTTAGTACCACTGACAAGCATAGCTCCTTGGTACCACTGACAAGCATAGCTCCATGGTACCACTGACAAGCATAGCTCCTTAGTACCACTGACAAGCATAGCTCCACAGTACAACTGACAAGGATAGCTCCTTGGTACCACTGATAAGCATAGCTCCTTGGTACTGCTGACAAGCATAGCACTGTAGTACCACTGGCAAGCATAGATCCTTGGTACCACTGACAAGCATAGCTCCATAGCACCATTGACAAGCATAGCTCCTTGGTACCACTGACAAGTATAGTTCCATAGTACCACTGACAAACATAGCTAAACAGTACCACTGACAAGCATAGCTCCTTGGTACCACTGACAAGCATAGCTCCTTGGTACCACTGACAAGCATAGCTCTGTAGCACCATTGACAAGCATATCCTTGGTACCACTGACAAGCATAGCTCCTTGGTACCACTGACAAGTATAGTTCCATAGTACCACTGACAAACATAGCTCCTTGGTACCACTGGCAAGCATAACTCCATAGTACCACTGACAAGCATAGCTCTGTAGTACCACTGGCAAGCATAGATCCTTGATACCACTGACAAGCATAGCTCTGTAGCACAACTGACAAGCATAGCTCCTTGGTACCACTGACAAGCATAGCTCCATAGTACCACTGACAAGCATAGCTCCATAGTACCACTGACAAGTATAGCTCCATAGTACAACTGACAAGCATAGCTCCTTGGTACCACTGACAAGCATAGCTCTGTAGTACCACTGACAAGCATAGCTTTGTAGTACCACTAGCAAGAATATCTCCTTAATATAAATGACAAGCACAGCTCTGCAGTACCACTGACAAGCATAGCTCTGTAGTACCACTGACAAGCATAGCTCCTTGGTACCACTGGCAAGCATAACTCCATAGTACCACTGACAAGCATAGCACTGTAGTACCACTAACAAGCATAGCTCCTTAATACCACTGACAAGCATAGCTCCTTGGTACCACTGACAAGTATAGCTCCTTGGTACCACTGCAAGCAAAGCTCCTTGGTACCACAGATATGCATAGCTCCTTAATACCTCTGACAAGAATAGCTCCTTGGTACCACTGACAAGCATAGCTCCGTAGTACCACTGACAACAATAGCTCCACAGTAAAACTGACAAGCATAGCTCCTTGGTATCACTGACAAGCAAAGCTCCTTGGTACCACTGATATGCATAGCACCTTGGTACTGCTGAAAAGCATAGTGCTGTAGTACCACTGGCAAGCATAGATCCTTGGAACCACTGACAAGCATAGCTCCGTAGCACCATTGACAAGCATAGATCTTTGGTACCACTGACAAGCATAGCTCTGTAGCACAAATGACAAGCATAGCTCCTTGGTACCACTGACAAGCATAGCTCCATAGCACCATTGACAAGCATAGCTCCTTGGTACCACTGACAAGTATAAATCCATAGTATGACCAACAAAAATAGCTCCTTGGTACCACTGGCAAGCATAACTCCAGAGTACCACTAACAAGCATAGCTTTGTAGTACCACTGGCAAGCATAGATCCTTGATACCACCGACAAGCATAACTCCTTGTACCACTGGCAGGCATAACTCTGTAGTACCACTGACAAGCATAGCACTGTAGTACCACTAACAAGAATAGCTCCTTAATACCACTGACAAGCATAGCACCTTGGTACCACTGACAAGCAGAGCTCCTTGGTACCACTGACAAACATAGCTCCTTGGTACCACTGACAAGCATAGCTCCTCAATACCACTGATAAGCATAGCTCCTTGGTCCACTGACAAGCATAGCTCCATGGTACCACTAACAAGCATAGCTCCTTAATACCTCTGACAAGCATAGCTCCTTGGTACCACTGACAAGCATAGCTCTGTAATAATACTGACAAGAATAGCACCACAGTACAACTGACAAGCATAGCTCCTTGGTACCACTGATATGCATAGCTCCTTGGTACCGCTGACAAGCATAGCTCTGTAGTACGACTGGCAAGCATAGATCTCTGGAACCACTGACAAGCATAGCTCCATAGCACCATTGACAAGCATAGCTCCTTGGTACCACTGACAGGTATAGTTCCATAGTACCACCGACAAACATAGCTTCATGGCACCACTGACAAGCATAGCTTTAATACCACTGACAAGCATAGCTCCTTGGTCCATTGACAAGCATAGCTCCTTGGTACCACTGACAAGCATAGCTCCTTAATACCTCTGACAAGCATAGATCCATGGTACCACTGACAAGCACAGCTCCTTAGTAACACTGACAAGCATATGCCCACAGTACAACTGACAAGCATAGCTCCTTCGTATCACTGACAAGCATAGCTCCTTGGTACCACTGATATGCATAGCTCCTTGGAACCACTGACAAGCATAGCTCTGTAGCACCATTGACAAGCATATCCTTGGTACCAATGACAAGCACAGCTCCGTAGCATCATTGACAAGTATAGCTCCTTGGTACCACTGACAGGTATAGTTCCATAGTACCACCAACAAACATAGCTCCTTGGTACCACTGGCAAGCATAACTCCATAGTACCACTGACAAGCATAGCTCTGTAGTACCACTGGCAAGCATAGATCCTTGATACCAGTGACAAGCATACCTCCGTAGCACAACTCTCAAGCATAGCTCCTTGGTACCACTGACAAGAATAGTTCCGTAGTACCACTGACAAGCATAGCTCCACAGTACCACTGAGAAGCATAGCTCCTTGGTATCACTGACAAGCACAGCTCCACAGTACCACTGACAAGTATAGCTCCGTAGTACAAATGACAAGCATAGCACCTTGGTACCACTGACAAGGACATCTCAGTAGTACCCCATAAAGCATAGCTCCTTGGTTCCACTGACAAGCATAGCTCCGTACTACCACTGACAAGCATACCTCTGTAGTACCACTAACAAGCATAACTCATTAAAACAACTGCTAAGCATAGCTACTTGGTACTACTAACAAACATAGCTCCATGGCACCACTGACAAGCATAGCTCCATAGTACCACTGACAAGCATAGCTCCTTGGTACCACTGACAAGCATAGCTCCATAGTACCACTGACAAGCATAGCTTTGTAGTACCACTAACAAGCATAGCTCCTTAATACAACTGACAAGCAGAGCTCCTTGACACCACTGACAAGCAGAGCTCCTTGACACCACTGACAAGCATAGCTCTGTAGTACCACTGACAAGCATAGCTCCATAGTACCACCGACAAGCATAGCTCCTTGGTACCACTGGCAAGCATAACTCCATAGTACCATTGACAAGCATAGCACTGTAGTACCACTAACAAGCATAGCTCCTTGGTACCACAGAAAAGCATAGCTCTGTAGTACCACTGACAAGCATAGCTCCTTGGCATCACTGACATGCATAGCTCCGTAGGACCACTGAGAAGCATAGCTTTGTGGTAGCACTAACAAGCATAGCTCTTTAATACCACTGACAAGCCTAGCTCCTTGGTACCACTATCAAGCATAGTTCCATAGTACCACTGACAAGCATAGCTCTGTAGTACCACTAAAAAGCATAGCTCCTTAAAACAACTGACAAGCATAACTACTTGGTGCCAATGACAAGCATAGCTCTTTGGTACCACTGACAAGTATAGTTCCATAGTACCACCAACAAACATAGCTCCTTGGTACCACTGGCAAGCATAACTCCAAAGTAACACTGACAAGCATAGCTCTGTAGTACCTCTGACAAGCATAGCTTCTTAGAACCACTGACAAGCATAGCTACTTGGTACCACTGACAACCACAGTTCCATAGTAGCACTGGAAGGATTGACAAGCATAGCTCAGTGGCACCACTGATGAGCATAGATCCTTGGTGCCACTGACCAGCATAGCTCTGTAGCACAAATGGCAAGCATAGCTCCTTGGTACCACTGACAAGCATAGCTCCTTGGTACCACTGACAGGTATAGTTCCATAGTACCACCGACAAACATAGCTCCTTGGTACCACTGGCAAGCATAACTCCATAGTACCACTGACAAGCATAGCTCTGTAGTACCACTGGCAAGCATAGATCCTTGATACCACTGACAAGCATAGCTCTGTAGCAAAACTGACAAGCACAGCTCCTTGGCAACACTGACAAGCATAGCTTTATAGTACCACTGACAACCATAGCTCCACAGTACCACTGAGAAGCATAGCTCCTTGGTATCACTGACAAGCATAGCTCCACAGTACCACTGACAAGTATAGCTCCATAGTACAACTAACAAGCATAGCGCCTTGGTACCACTGACAAGCATAGCTCCATAGTACCACTGAAAAGCATAGCTCCTTGGTACCACTGACAAGCATAGCTCCATACTACCACTGACAAGCATAGCTCTGTAGTACCACTAACAAGCAAAACTCCTTAAAACAACTGATAAGCATAGCTACTTACTACCACTAATAAACATAGCTCCATGGCACCACTGACAAGCATAGCTCTGTAGTACCACTAACAAGCATAGCTTCTTAGTACCACTGACAAGCATAGCTCCTTGGTACCACTGACAACCATAGTTCTGTAGTGCCACTGACAAGCATAGCTCCTTTGTACCACTGACAAGCGTAGCTCCTTGGTACCACTGACAAGCATAGCTCCATAGTACCACTAACAAGCATAGCTTTGCAGTACCACTACCAAGCATAGCTCCTTAATACAACTGACAAGCACAGCTCTGTAGTACCACTGACAAGCATAGCTCCATAGTACCACTGACAAGCATAGCTCCTTGGTACCACTGGCAAGCATAACTCTGTAGTACCACTGACAAGCATAGCACTGTAGTACCACTAACAAGCATAGCTCCTTAATACCACTGACAAGCATGGCTCCTTGTTACCACTGACAAGCATAGCTCCTTGGTACAACTGACAAGCATAGCTCCTTAATATCACTGACAAGCATAACTTTTTGGTACCACTGACAAGCACAGCTCCTTGGTACCACTGACAGGCATAGCTCCTTAATACCCTTGACAAGCATAGCTCCTTGGTACCACTGACAAGCATAGCTCCATAGTACCACTGACAAGCATAGCTCCACAGTACAACTGACAAGCATAGCTCCTTGGTATCACTGATAAGCATAGCTCCATAGTACTACTGATATGCATAGCTCCTTGGTACCGCTGACAAGCATAGCCCTGTAGTACCACTGGCAAGCATAGATCCTTGATACCACTGACAAGCATAGCTCTGTATCACCATTAACAAGCATAGATCATTGGTATCACTGACAAGCATAGCTCCATAGCACAAATGACAAGCATAGCTCCTTGGTACCACTGACAAGCATAGCTCCGTAGCACCATTGACAAGCATAGCTCCTTGGTACCACTGACAAGTATAGTTCCATAGTACCACTGACAAACATAGCTCCATGGTACCACTGGCAGGCACAACTTCATAGTACCACTGACAAGCATAGCTCTGTAGTACCACTGACAAGCATAGATCCTTGGTAATATTGGCAGGCATAGCCTCATAGTACAACTGACAAGCATAGCGTCTTTGTACCACTGACAAGCATAGCTCCTTGGTACCACTGACAAGGATAGCTCTGTACTACCACTGAAAAGCATAGCTCCTTGGTACCACTGACAAGCATAGCTCTGTAGTACCACTAACACGCAAAACTCCTTAAAACAACTCATAAGCATAGCTACTTGGTACCACTAACAAACATAGCTCCATGGCACCATGGACAGGCATAGCTCTGTAGTACCACTTCTTAGTACCAGTGAGAAGCATAGCTCCTTGGTACCATGGACAAATATAGTTCCATAGTACCACTGACAAGCATAGCTCTGTAGTACCACTAACAAGCATAGCTCCTTAATACAACTGACAAGCACAGCTCCTTCACACCATTCACAAGCATATCTCCATAGTACCACTGACAAGTATAGCTCCATAGTACCACTGACAAGCATAGTACTGTAGTACCACTAATAGCATAGCTCCTTAATACCACTGACAAGCATAGCTTCTTGCTACCACAGAAAAGCATCGCTTCATAGTACCACTGACAAGCATAGCTCTGTAGTACCACCGACAAACATAGCTCCTTGGTACCACTGACAAGCATATCTCTGTACTACCAATGAGAGGCATAGCTCTGCGGTACCAATAACAAGCATAGCTCATTGGTACCACTGACAAGCATAGCTCTGTAGTACAACTTAGAAAAAAAGCTCTGTGGTACCACAAACAAGCATAGGTCCTTAATACCACTGATAAGCATAGCTCTGTAATACCATTGACAAGCATAGCTCCGTAGTACCACTGACAAGCATAGCTTTGAAGAACTACTAACAAGCATAGAACCTTAATACAACTGACAAGCATAGCTCCTTGTTACCACTGACAAGCATAGGTCTGCAGTACCACTGGCAAGCATAGCTCCATAGAGCCACCGACAAGCCAAGCTCCTTGGTACCACTGACAAGCATAACTCTGTAATACCACTGACAAGCATAGCACTGTAGTACCACTAACAAGCATAGTTCCTTAATACCACTGACAAGCATAGCTCCTTGGTACCACTGACAAGCATAGCTCTGTAGTACCACTGACAAGCATAGCTCCTTGGTACCACTGACAAGCATATCTCTGTACTACCAATGAGAAGCATAGCTCTGTGGTACCAATGACAAGCATAGCTACATGGTACCACTGACAAGCATAGCTCCTTGGTACCACTGACAAGCATAGCTCTGTAGTACCACTTAGAAAAAAAGCTCTGTGGTACCACAAACAAGCATAGATCCTTAATACCACTGACAAGCATAGCTCCTTGGTACCACTGACATGCATAGCTCCTTGGTACCACTGACAAGCATAGCTCTGTAGCACCATTGACAAGCATAGCTCCTTGGTACCACTGACAACCATAGCTCCACAGTACCATTGACAAGCATAGCTCCTTGGTATAACAGACAGGCATAGCTTCTTGGTACCACTGACAAGAAAAGTGCCATAGTACAACTGACAAGCATTGCTCCTTGGTATTACTGACAAGCATAGCTCCATAGTACCACTGACAAGCATAGCTCTGTAGTACCACTAAAAAGCATAGCTCCTTAAAACAACTGATAAACATAGCTACTTGGTGCCACTGACAACATAGCTCCTTGGCACCACTGACAAATATAGCTCTGTAGTACCACTAACAAGCATAGCTTCTTAGTACCACTGACAAGCATAGCTACTTGGTACCAGTGACAATGACAGTTCCATAGTAGCACTGACAAGCATAGATCTGTAGTACCACTGACAAGCATAGGGCCTTGGTACCAGTGACAAGCATAGCTCAGTAGTACCACTGACAAGCATAGCTTTGAAGTACCACTAACAAGCATAGCTCCTTAATACAACTGACAAGCATAGCTCCTTGACACCATTGACAAGCATAGGTCTGCAGTACCACTGACAAGCATAGCTCCACAGTACCATGGACAAGCATAGCTCCTTGGTACCACTGACAAGCATAGCTCCGTAGCACCATTGACAAGCATAGCTCCTTAATACCACCAAGCATAACTCTTTGGTACCACTGACAAGCATTGCTCCGTACTACAACTGAGAAGCATAGCTCTGTGGTACCACTAACAAGCATACCTCCTAAATACCACTGAGAAGCACAGCTCCTTGGAACCACTGACAAGCATAGCTCATTGGAATCACTGACAAGCATAACTCTGTAGTACCACTTAGAAAAAAGCTCTGCAGTACCACAAACAAGCATAGATCCTTAGTATCACTGACAAGCATAGCTTGTTGGTACCACTGGCATGCATAGTTCCTTGGTACCACTGAAAAACATAGCTCTGTAGCACCATTGACAAGCATAGCTCCTTGGTACCACTGACAAGCATAGTTCCAAAGTACCATTGACAAACATTGCTCCTTGGTATCGCAGACAATGATAGTTCCTTGGTACCACTGACAAGTAAAGCTCCATAGTACAACTGAAAAGCATATCTCCTTGGTATTACTAACAAGCATAGCTCCACAGTACCACTGACAAGCATAGCTCTGTAGTACCACTAACAAGCATAACTCCTTAAAACAACTGATAAGCGAAGCTACTTGGTACCACTGACAAGCAGAGCTTCTTGGTACCACTGACAAGCATATCTCTATAGTACCACTAACAATAATAGCTCCTTGACCCAACTGACATGCGTAGCTCCTTAGTACAACTGACAAGCATAGCTCCACAGTACCACTGACAAGCACAGCTCCTTGGTACCACTGACAAGTATAGCTCTGTAGAACCACTAACAAGCATAGCTTCTTAGAACCACTGACAAGCACAGCTACTTGGTGCCACTGACAACCACAGTTCCATAGTAGCACTGGTAAGCATAGCTCTGTAGTACCACTGGCAAGCACATATCCTTAGTACCAGTGACATGCTTAGCTCCTTAGTAACACTGATAAGCATAGCTCCTTGGTACCACTGACAAGCATAGCTTCGTAGTACCACTGACAAGCATAGGTCCTTGGTACCAGTGACAAGAATAGCTACATAGTACCACTGACCAGCATAGCTTTGAAGTACCACTAACAAGCATAGCTCCTTAATACAACTGACAAGCATAGGTCTGCAGTACCACTGGCAAGAATAGCTCCATAGAACCACCGACCGGCCATGCTCCTTGGTACCACTGGCAAGCATAGCTCCTTGATACCACTGACAAGCATAGGTCTGCAGTACCACTGGCAAGAATAGCGCCATAGAACCACTGACCGGCCATGCTCCTTGGTACCACTGGCAAGCATAGCTCCTTGATACCACTGACAAGCATAGCTCTGTAGTACCAATTATAAAAAAGCTCTGTGGTACCACAAACAAACATATATCTTTAATACCACTGACAAGCATAGCTCCTTGGTACCACTGACATGCATAGCTCCTTGGTACCACTGACAAGCATAGCTCTGTAGCACCATTGACAAGCATAGCTCCTTGGTACCACTGACAAGCATAGCTCCACAGTACCATTGACAAGCATAGCTCCTTGGTATAACAGACAAGCAAAGCTTCTTGGTACCACTGGCAAGTAAAGCTCCATAGTACAACATTCAAGCATTGCTCCTCAGTATTACTGATACACATAGCTCCATAGTACCACTGACAAGCATAGCTCTGTATTACCACTAACAAGCATAACTCCTTAAAACAACTGATAAGCATATATACTTGGTATCACTGACAAGCAGAGCTTTCTTGGTACCACTGACAAGCATATCTCTGAAGTACCACTAACAAGCATAGCTCCTTGGTACCACTAACAAGCATAGCTCCTTGATACCACTGACAAGCATAGCTCTGTAGTACCAATTATAAAAAAGCTCTGTGGTACCACAAACAAACATATATCTTTAATACCACTGACAAACATAGCTCCTTGGTACCAATGACATGCATAGCTCCTTGGTACCACTGACAAGCATAGCTCTGTAGCACCATTGACAAGCATAGCTCCTTGGTACCACTGACAAGCATAGCTCCACAGTACCATTGACAAGCATAGCTCCTTGGTATAACAGACAAGCAAAGCTTCTTGGTACCACTGGCAAGTAAAGCTCCATAGTACAACATTCAAGCATTGCTCCTCAGTATTACTGATACACATAGCTCCATAGTACCACTGACAAGTATAGCTCCATAGTACCACTGACAAGCATAGCTCTGTATTACCACTAACAAGCATAACTCCTTAAAACAACTGATAAGCATATATACTTGGTATCACTGACAAGCAGAGCTTTCTTGGTACCACTGACAAGCATATCTCTGAAGTACCACTAACAAGCATAGCTCCTTGGTACCACTAACAAGCATAGCTCCTTGATACCACTGACAAGCATAGCTCTGTAGTACCAATTATAAAAAAGCTCTGTGGTACCACAAACAAACATATATCTTTAATACCACTGACAAACATAGCTCCTTGGTACCAATGACATGCATAGCTCCTTGGTACCACTGACAAGCATAGCTCTGTAGCACCATTGACAAGCATAGCTCCTTGGTACCACTGACAAGCATAGCTCCACAGTACCATTGACAAGCATAGCTCCTTGGTATAACAGACAAGCAAAGCTTCTTGGTACCACTGACAAGTAAAGCTCCATAGTACAACATTCAAGCATTGCTCCTCAGTATTACTGATACACATAGCTTCATAGTACCACTGACAAGTATAGCTCCATAGTACCACTGACAAGCATAGCTCTGTATTACCACTAACAAGCATAACTCCTTAAAACAACTGATAAGCATATATACTTGGTATCACTGACAAGCAGAGCTTTCTTGGTAAACTGACAAGCATATCTCTGAAGTACCACTAACAAGCATAGCTCCTTGGTACCACTAACAAGCATAGCTCCTTGGTACCACTGACAAGCATAGCTTTGCAATACAACTGACAAGCATAGTCCCTTGGTACCACTGACAAGCACACCTCCGTACTACCACTAACAAGCAAAACTTTATAGTACCAATAACAAGTATAGCTCCTTGATACCACTGATAAGCATCTATGTAGTACCACTGAGCATCATAGCTCCATACTGCCACCAACAAGCATAGCTCCTTGATGCCACTGGCAAGCATAACTTCTTGGTACCACTGACAAGGATAGCTCCTTAGTACCACTGAAAAGCATAGCTACTTGGTACCACTAACAAACATAGCTCCATGGCACCACTGTCAAGCATAGCTCTGTTAGTACAACTAACAAGCATAGCTTATTAGTACCACTGACAAGCATAGCTCCTTGCTACCACTGACAACCATAGTTCTATAGTACCACTGACAAGCATAGCTCCATAGTACCACGGACAAGCATACTAGTCAGTTGTACTATGGAGATTTAGTTGCCAGTGGTACAAAGGAGCTATGCTTGTCAATGGTGCTGTGGAGCTGTGCTTGTGAGTGGTACCAAGGAGCTATGCTTGTCAGTGGTGCTACAGAGCTATGCTTGGCAGTGGTACCAAGGAGCTTTGCATGTCAGTGGTAACAAGGAGCTATGCTTGTCAGTGGTATTAAGGATCAATGCTTTGTAGTGGTACCACAGAGGTTTTTTTTAAGTGGTACCACAGAGCTATGCTTGTCAGTTGTACCAAGGAGCTATGCTTGTCAGTGGTACCAAGGAGCTATGCTTATCAGTGGTACCAAGGAGCTATGCTTGTTAGTGGTACCACAGAGCTATGGTTGTCAGTGGTATAAAGGAGCTATGCTTGTCAGTGGTACCAAGGAGCTATGCTTGTCAGTGGCACCAAGGAGCTATGCTTATCAGTGGTACCAAGGAGCTATGCTTGTTAGTGGTACCACAGAGCTATGCTCTCAGTGGTGCTATGAAGCTATGCTTGTCAGTAGTAACAAAGAGCTATGCTTGTAAGTGGTACTACAGAGCTATGCTTGTCAGTGGTATGCAGGAGCTATGCTTGTCAGTGGTATTAAGGAGCTATGCTTGTTAGTGGTACTACAGTGCTATGCTTGTCAGTGGTACTACGGAGTTATGCTTGCCAGTGATATGAAGGAGCTTGGCTTGTCAGTTGTACTGCTATGCTTGTTAGTGGTACTGCAGACTTATGCATGTCATTGGTGTCATGGAGCTATGCTTGTCAGTTGTATTAAGAAGCTATGCTTGTTAGTGGTACTACAAAGCTATGCTTGTCAGTGGTACTACGGAGCTATGCTTGTCAGTCGTTCCAAGGAGCTATGCTTGTCAGTCGTTCCAAGGAGCTATGCTTGTCAGTGGTACTATGGAGCTAAGCATGTCACTGGTACTAAGTATCTATGCTTGCCAGTGGTACTACAGAGCTATGCTTCTCAGTGCTACTATGGAACTGTGGTTGTCAGTGGTACCTATTAGCTATGCTTGTCAGTGGTACTAAGAACCTATGCTTGTTAGTGGTACTACAGAGCTATGCTTGTCAGTGGTACCAATAAGCTATGCTTGTCAGTGGCATCATGTAGCTATGCTTATTAGTTGCTTTAAGTAGCTGTGCTTTTTAGTAGTACTACAGAGCTATGCTTGTCAGTGGTACTGCAGAGCTATGCTTGTCAGTGGCACCAAGGAGCTATGCTTGTCAGTGGTATTAAAGTGCTATGCTTGTTAGTGCTACCACAGAGCTATGTTTCTCAGTGTTACTATGGAGCTATGTTTGTCAGTGATGCCAAGGAGCTATGCTTGTCAGTGGTATCAAGAAGCTCTGCTTGCCAGTGGTACCAAGTAGCTATGCTTATCAGTTGTTTTAAGGAGTGATGCTTGTTAGTGGTACTACAGAGCTATGCTTGTCAGTGGTACTGTGGAGCTATGCTTGTCAGTGGTACTATGGAACTATGCTTGTAAGTAATACCAAGGAGCTATGCTTGTGAATAGTACTGTGGAGCTATGCTTGTTAATGGTATCAAGGCGTTATATGCTTGTCAGTGGTGCTGCAGAGCTATGGTTGTCAGTGGTACCAATGAGCTATGCTTGTTAATGGTACTACAGAGCTATGCTTGTCAGTGGTATCAAGAAGCTCTGCTTGTCAGTGGTACCAAGTAGCTATGCTTATCAGTTGTTTTAAGGAGTTATGCTTGTTAGTGGTACTACAGAGCTATGCTTGCAAGTGGTACTATGGAGCTATGCCTGTCAGTGGTACTATGGAGCTATGCTTGTAAGTAATACCAAGGAGCTATGCTTGTCAGTTGTACTTTGGAGCTTTGCCAGTGGTACCAAGGAGCTATGCTTGTCAGTGGTATATGCTTTTCAGTGGTACCAAGGAGCTATGCTTGTCAGTGGTACCAAGGAGATATGCTTGTCAGTGGTACTACTGAGCTATGCTTGTAAGTGGTACCATGAAGCTATGCTTGTCAGTGGTACTATGTAGCTTTGCATGTCACTAGTACCAATGATCTATGCTTGCCAGTGGTACTACATAGCTATGCTTGTCAGTGGTATTTTGAACTATGGTTGTCAGTGGAACTAAAAAGCTATGCTTGTTAGTGGTACTACAGAACTATGCTTGTCAGGGGTACAAATGAGCCATGCTTGTCAGTGGTACCAACGAGCTATGTTTATCAGTTGTTTTAAGGAGCTATGCTTGTTAGTGGTACTTCAGAGCTATGCTTGTCAGTGGTACTATGGAGCTATATTTGTCAGTGGTACCAAGGAGCTATGCTTGTCAGTGGTATTAAAGAGCTATGCTTGTCAGTGCTACCAAGGAGATATGCTTGTCAGTTGTACTACGGAGCTATACTTGTCAGTGGTACCAAGGAGCTATGCTTGTCAGTGATACCAAGGAGCTATCCTTGTCAGTTGTTCTGTGGAGCTTTGCTTGTCAGTGGTACTATGGAGCTATGCTTGTCAGTGGTACTAAGGAGCTATGCTTGTCAGAGGTATTAAGGAGCTATGCTTGTCATTGGTACCAAGGAGCTATGCTTGTCAGTTGTACCAAGGAGCTATGCTTGTCAGTGGTATTAAAGAGCTATGCTTGTCAGTGGTACCAAGGAGCTATGCTTGTCAGTGGTACCAAGGAGATATGCTTGTCAGTTGTAACACGGAGATATACTTGTCAGTGCTATCAAGGAGCTATGCTTGTCAGTGATACCAAGGAGCTATCCTTGTCAGTTGTTCTGTGGAGCTATGCTTGTCAGTGGTACCAAGGAGCTATGCTTGTTGGTGGTACTATGGAGCTATGTTTGTCAGTGGTACCAAGGAGCTATGCTTGTCAGTTGTACCAAGGAGCATACTTGTCAGTGGTATTAAAGAGCTATGCTTGTCAGTGGTACCATGGAGCTATGCTTGTCAGGAGTACCAAGGAGCTATGCTTGTCAGTGGTATTAAGGAGCTATGCTTGTTAGTGGTACTACAGTGCTATGCTTGTCAGTGGTACTACGGAGTTATGCTTGCCAGTGATACCAAGGAGCTATGCTTGTTGGTGGTACTATGGAGCTATGTTTGTCAGTGGTACTACTGAGCTATGCTTGTCAATGGTGTCAAGTAGCTATGTTTGTTAGTGGTACTACAAAGCTAGGCTTGTCAGTGGTACTTCAGAACTGTGCTTGTCAGTGGTACCAAGGGGCTATGCTTGTCAGTGGTACTATGGAGCTATGCTTGTCAGTAGTACTACAGAGCTATGCTTGTCAGTGGTGTCAAGGAGCTATGCTTGTTAGTGGTACTACAGAGCTATGCTTGTCAGTGGTACCAAGAAGCTCTGCTTGTCAGTGGTACCAAGTAACTATGCTTATCCATTGTTTTAAGGAGTTATGCTTGTTAGTGGTACTACAGAGCTATGCTTGTCAGTGGTACTGTGGAGCTAAGCTTGTCAGTGGTACTATGAAGCTATGCTTATCAGTAATACCAAGGAGCTATGCTTGTCAGTTGTACTATGGAGCTTTAGTTGTCAGTGGTACCAAGGAGCTATACTTGTTTGTGGTACTACAGAGCTATCCTTGTCAGTGGTATCAAGAAGCTCTGCTTGTCAGTGATACCAAGTAGCTATGCTTATCAGTTGTTTTAAGGAGTGATGCTTGTTAGTGGTACTACAGAGCTATGCTTGTCAGTGGTACTGTGGAGCTATGCTTGTCAGTGGTACTAATGAGCTATTCTTGTAAGTAATAGCAAGGAGCTATGCTTGTGAATAGTACTGTGGAGCTATGCTTGTCAGTGGTACCAAGGAGCTATATGCTTGTCAGTGGTGCTACAGAGCTATGGATGTCAGTGGTACCAAGGAGCTATGCTTGTTAGTGTTACCTAGGAGCTATGCTTGTCAGTGGTACCAAGGAGCTATGCTTGTCAGTGGTATCAAGAAACTCTGCTTGTCAGTGGTACCAAGTAGCTATGCTTATCAGTTGTTTTAAGGAGTTATGCTTGTTAGTGGTACTACAGAGCTATGCTTGTCAGTGGTACTATGAAGCTATGCTTGTCTTTGGTACTATGGAGCTATGCTTGTAAGTAATACCAAGGAGCTATGCTTGTCAGTTGTACTTTGGAGCTTTAGTTGCCAGTGGTACCAAGGAGCTATGCTTGTCAATGGTACTGTGGAGCTATGCTTATCAGTGGTACCAAGGAGCTATGCTTGTCAATGGTGCTACAGAGCTATGGTTGTCAGTGGTACCAAGGAGCTATGCTTGTCAGTGGTACCAAGGAGCTATGCTTGTTAGTGGTACCAAGGAACTATGCTTGTTAGTGGTACTACAGAGCTATGCTTGTCAGTGGTATCAAGAAGCTCTGCTTGTCAGTGGTACCAAGTAGCTATGCTTATCAGTTGTTTTAAGGAGTTATGCTTGTTAGTGGTACTACAGAGCTATGCTTGTCAGTGGTACTATGGAGCTAAGCATGTCTGTGGTACTATGAAGCTATGCTTATCAGTAATACCAAGGAGCTATGCTTGTCAGTTGTACTATGGAGCTTTAGTTGTCAGTGGTACCAAGGAGATATGCTTGTCAATGGTACTGTGGAGCTATGCTTCTCAGTGGTACTATGGAGCTATGCTTGTCAATGGTACCAAGGAGCTATGCTTGTCCGTGGTACCAAGGAGCTATACTTGTTAGTGGTACTACAGAGCTATCCTTGTCAGTGGTATCAAGAAGCTCTGCTTGTCAGTGGTACCAAGTAGCTATGCTTATCAGTTGTTTTAAGGAGTGATGCTTGTTAGTGGTACTACAGAGCTATGCTTGTCAGTGGTACTGTGGAGCTATGCTTGTCAGTGATACTAATGAGCTATGCTTGTAACTAATACCAAGGAGCTATGCTTGTGAATAGTACTGTGGAGCTATGCTTGTCAGTGGTACCAAGGAGCTATATGCTTGTCAGTGGTGCTACAGAGCTCTGGATGTCAGTGGTACCAAGGAGCTATGCTTGTTAGTGTTACCTAGGAGCTATGCTTGTCAGTGGTGCCAAGGAGGTATGCTTGTTAGTGGTACTACAGAGCTATGCTTGTCAGTGGTATCAAGAAGCTCTGCTTGTCAGTGGTACCAAGTAGCTATGCTTATCAGTTGTTTTAAGGAGTTATGCTTGTTAGTGGTACTACAGAGCTATGCTTGTCAGTGGTACTATGGAGCTATGCTTGTCAGTGGTACTATATATAACACAAAGGTGAGTAACATTGTGAGAAAAGTCAAGAAGCAGGCAAATAGACCTGCTTCTTGACTTTACTCACAGTGTTACTCGCCTTTGTGTTATATTAAGTTTGTTGATTTCTTGAAGTTTTTGTCAGTGGTACTATGGAGCTATGCTTGTAAGTAATACTAAGGAGCTATGCTAGTCAGTTGTACTATGGAGCTTTAGTTGCCAGTGGTACCAAGGAGCTATGCTTGTCAATGGTACTGTGGTGCTATGCTTATCAGTGGTACCAAGGAGCTTTGGTTGTCAGTGGTACCGAGGAGCTATGCTTGTCAGTGGTACCACGGAGCTATGCTTGTTAGTGGTACCAAGGAACTATGCTTGTTAGTGGTACTACAGAGCTATGCTTGTCAGTGGTACTATATATAACACAAAGGTGAGTAACACTGTGAGCAAAGTCAAGAAGCAGGCAAATAGACCTGCTTCTTGACTTTGCTCACAGTGTTACTCGCCTTTGTGTTATATTAAGTTTGTTGATTTCTTGAAGTTTTTGTCAGTGGTACTATGGAGCTATGCTTGTAAGTAATACTAAGGAGCTATGCTAGTCAGTTGTACTATGGAGCTTTAGTTGCCAGTGGTACCAAGGAGCTATGCTTGTCAATGGTACTGTGGAGCTGTGCTTGTGAGTGGTACCAAGGAGCTATGCTTGTCAGTGGTGCTACAGAGCTATGCTTGTCAGTGGTATCAAGAAGCTCTGCTTGTCAGTGGTACCAAGTAGCTATGCTTATCAGTTGTTTTAAGGAGTTATGCTTGTTAGTGGTACTACAGAGCTATGCTTGTCAGTGGTACTATGGAGCTATGCTTGTCAGTGGTACTATATATAACACAAAGGTGAGTAACATTGTGAGCAAAGTCAAGAAGCAGGCAAATAGACCTGCTTCTTGACTTTACTCACAGTGTTACTCGCCTTTGTGTTATATTAAGTTTGTTGATTTCTTGAAGTTTTTGTCAGTGGTACTATGGAGCTATGCTTGTAAGTAATACTAAGGAGCTATGTTAGTCAGTTGTACTATGGAGCTTTAGTTGCCAGTGGTACCAAGGAGCTATGCTTGTCAATGGTACTGTGGAGCTATGCTTATCAGTGGTACCAAGGAGCTATGCTTCTCAACGGTGCTACTGAGCTATGGTTGTCAGTGGTACCAAGGAGCTATGCTTGTCAGTGGTACCACGGAGCTATGCTTGTTAGTGGTACCAAGGAACTATGCTTGTTAGTGGTACTACAGAGCTATGCTTGTCAGTGGTACTATATATAACACAAAGGTGAGTAACACTGTGAGCAAAGTCAAGAAGCAGGCAAATAGACCTGCTTCTTGACTTTGCTCACAGTGTTACTCGCCTTTGTGTTATATTAAGTTTGTTGATTTCTTGAAGTTTTTGTCAGTGGTACTATGGAGCTATGCTTGTAAGTAATACTAAGGAGCTATGCTAGTCAGTTGTACTATGGAGCTTTAGATGCCAGTGGTACGAAGGAGCTATGCTTGTCAATGGTGCTGTGGAGCTGTGCTTGTGAGTGGTACCAAGGAGCTATGCTTGTCAGTGGTGCTACAGAGCTATGCTTGCCAGTGGTACCAAGGAGCTTTGCATGTCAGTGGTAACAAGGAGCTATGCTTGTCAGTGGTATTAAGGATCAATGCTTTGTAGTGGTACCACAGAGGTTTTTTCTAAGTGGTACTACAGAGCTATGTGTTAGAAAAATATGTATTTGAACATGTATAAAGTGCTAGTTTAAAAGCAAATAGTATATAATGCATTTTATTCTATTTACAATATGGCACTAAGAATGATTTTACATGTAATTGCTTGAAGCTTTGGAGCTGCAGTGTATTTGTACTCTGACCCTGGCAGTAGCCAGTTCAGCAAGCTTATGTTTTTCACTAATGATTATCTGCTGGGTCAGGAAATTAAATGTATAAAGCATTGAAAATCTTCTTCCTTCCTCTGAGATAATTGGCCTTGTGAATGTTATCAAAGATAAGACACAGCTGCTAAAGTAAAGTTGCAAGAAGAACAAAGAAGTATATTACAAGACTAAACCAACTATTGTATTCGAACAGGCCTGAAACCTTGAAGGAGTAACATTTACAGAAAGACATTATAACTAACCAGGTGCTTTGCAAGGCTGTATTATCCCCATGGGAAAACTTTTAAAATGTATAACATCAGCTTTTTCTTATGAATAAAATATTGTAGACCATAGTGATGTAGGTGCCCTGTGACTAATCACGTCAGTAAGGTGGGCACAGCTTGAATGTAAGACTATATAAAATTGTGTATTTCCTGCATCATGTCAGACAAAACTCTGTACTTGTATGGTTTTTTGCCTCCTGGTGTACACTAGTAAACTTTTGCATCTGAGCCTCCTGTGTTGTTATCATTGTTTTTATTTAACAGTTTGGTCCTCCTTGAACCGGAAGCCCTCAGACAGCTACAGATCAGAGTGTACCGGTGGTCGAATACTGCGCAGGAGAAGCTACCAAAATGGTTCTTCTTGAAACACAAAGACCTCCGACTGAATTGTCGTTTTGAGAGGCTGGCCACTTTCTGATCTACAGCCGAAGAGCGGTCTCGAACTGGTCGATCCAGGAGGCTCAGGTAGGAAGATATTTGCCTTTTTTCTGTTTTAGATCAGGGACTAGGTTACAGTAAATGTCATTGTCAGAGATTTGTTATACAGATCAGGGACAAAAGGAAATTACTGTATATTTTGTCAGCGATCAGGGAAACAGAATAAGGTATGCAGTTATTCTAGATAAACTGTGTAATGCACTGAAATACCACGTGGTGAAAAGGGTTTACGTAACATTTTCTTTTAGAATGGGAAATCAGTGCACTAAAAACTCGCGAGATCCGCCCCTAACTGATGAAGCAAAATATATGCAATTACAACGGGCTGATAATGTAAGGTATTATACAAAATGGGTTAATAAATACAGATTTGACGGTAAATTAAATAAGATTTCATTAGTTAAACTTTTAAAACAGCTTAAATCTGATGCAGAAGGTCAGGCAAAAAAACTACAGCGATTAGGCATTCCTCAGGCACACAGGTGGATTGAGGAAGTAAACCGAAGGGAACAAAAAACTAAAAATGCTAAGACGTTATTTTTAGATAAAGAGGATAATAATACAGTAATAGCGACGGCCCCTCCTCCTCCGCCCCCTCCAATGCCTTTTTCAGGATATGAAGCAGGAGGACAAGCTGGTCCACCTCCACGTTATCCTGAAGTTACAAGAGCACTAAAATCATTTGTTAGAGATCCTATTGAAACTAGGTGCCGGACACGTAAAACACTTGGGGACACAGACTTATATCAAATAGGGAGAAACACACTAGAAGAGAGTGAGGAAGAAATCTGTCCACTAATCAAGGTACCAAATCCTCAGGCAGGACAGGAAGGGCAGGACCCAACTCTTCTAGTATATAGACGATGGACACCGGAAGATATTCGGAAAGCTACAGAGGGAATCCCTCATCCAAAAGTTAATTACACAAAGTTTATACAAGATTTGCAAGGTATGAGACTAAGTTACCACTTGAATGGGGAAGAAGTAGAAAAGGTAGTTAGACAGATTGTGGGTCCAGATTGACACATGATTTGTGGCACCTGGAATCCTCGTAATGCAGAGCTTAAACCACTCCCACATAGTGACGCAGAATTAGACAACAGAGTGAAAGGTCTTACAGACCGAATTTCTGAAAAATGGAAACCTAGAGCAGATTGGACTTGCATTAACCAATGCATACAACAAGAGAATGAAACTGTAGATGGGTACTATGGTAGATTATTGGAATGTTTCAATAACCATAATGGTATGGCTATCCCTGAAAATCAGACACATGATACTTCGTATGAACAGCAACTGAAAAATGCATTTTTAAAAGGTTTCATTGCACCTATCAGTAGCTTTATTACAAAGCATATGATAGATCATCGAACAAGCAGGCTACAAGCCTTACTTGAATATGCTAGACATGCTGAAAGACACTTTAATAGTAAAAAGAAAAAGAAGACACAAGTCTTCACAGCTGAAGACGGAGCTGAGGTCTTTGTAGTACAGTCAGGTAAAAAGGGTAAGAAAAATACCCAGGGAAATAGACAATCTGACAAAAGGTCAGAAGATTTTGAAGAGAGAAAAAAGAAAGGTGAGTGCTTTAAGTGCGGAAAGAAAGGACATTTAGCAAGAGATTGCAGGCTAAATAAAAAGGTGACTACAGAAAATAAAGGTGATGAGGACTGACTATATGATAGTGATGAAGGTCAGAAATCATCAGGAAAAGCAAACAAACAAAGGGCAAATGTAAATGTAGTGGAAGGAACAGAGGAAGTGCAAGCAGATGTAGAGGATGAAGAAAGTGAAATTTTAGATTTGGCATTACTGAGCTTGGAGCTCTATCTGGCAGACACAAAACCAGAAGTTACACTTCTGGTGGAAGGAAGGGAAGTAAAATTCTTGTGTGACTCAGGAGCGTCACGAACTTTGATACACCCCTCAAAGTTACCAGAAAATTCCGAGTCACCTGATTATATATTAGTAAAAGCAGCAAATGGACAGCTATACAGGGAGCCACTCTCCCATGATGTAACAATAACTGACCCTGTTTCAGGCATGACTCAGAAAAGTAAAATTGTAGTTTCTGCAAAATGTCCAGTAAACTTACTGGGAAGAGATCTTATGCCAATATTTGGCATAGCGGTAGTTCCCACTATGCAGGGTATGGAAGCACAAAGACAAATGGGTACTTTTGTGGTGCGACCGGAGGGTGAAACTTTTTACTGGTACAGCCAGGACCTAGTTACGACTGGTCCATGGGCAGTAACCGAGGAACTGATGAATGTAGCCATCAGTAAGGCCCCCTCCCTTGACACTGACCAACAGCATTTGTTACACTGTACTCTATACTACTGTAGCATGCCAGGACCTGATAAAGAATATGAGCAAGAGTTGTTCAAAAATCCTGCTAACAGATTAGTATTACGAACCTTGTATTGGGATACTGAGGGAAACAGTGTGGTAAGCTGTTCATTACCTCAGGAATTCATGACACTGTACAAATCTAATAGACTACCACATGTCAGCTTGACAAAAAATAAGGATGTGAGATGGGCAGACTTAGGAGAAAAAGTAACAAGATGGGAAAAACAAACTGATTTAGAATTATCAGAACAGGGAATACAAAAACAGAAATTGAATTGGCTAACACAGACACATCCAGCTGTACACTTACAAACTAGTGAAGACAGCTGATTAGCATTCTTATTAGAAGAAGAAGAAAAAAAAGCCTTGTGTGACATACCAGATATTCTTTGGTCAACAGGTAAATCAGATGTAGGACTTATTCAAACAGCAGGACCAGTAACTATTACACCAAAATCAGCATTTAGACCACAGAAAAGACAATACCCCTTGAGGAAATATGCAGAGCAAGGAATCAAGCCTATAATAGCAGCATTACTCAAGGAAGGAGTACTGGTAGAATCTCTTGATTCACCATGTAACACCCCTCTATTTCCTGTTAAAAAGCAAGCGGGAATGGCGGATGGTACAGGATTTACAAGCTGTAAACAATGCAATAATACCCAGAGCACCTACGGTGCCAGACCCACACACCTTGTTGAATGATTTGAAGCCACAACAAAGATATTTCACTGTGGTAGATATAAGCAATGCTTTCTTTTCAATACCTATACATCCTGATAGCCAGTATTGGTTTGCATTTACATTTCAGGGTAAAAGATATACCTATACTCGGCTACCGTAGGGATATTGTGAAAGTCCAACGATATTTGCACAAGAAATGGCAAGCAACCTGGCAGGGTTTACCCCACCAGGAGGTAGTCAGATTCTACTTTATGTAAATGACATCTTGCTAGCAGCCCCTACTCAGCATCAATGCAGGGAAGATACGATAGCATTATTGAAATTTTTAGCAGCACAAGGACACAAAGTAAACAAAAGTAAGTTACAACTTTGGAGAAAACAGGTTAGATACCTAGGATATGTAATATCCAATGAAGGTAGAATATTAGACGAAAACAGAAAAACAGCGATTTTACAGACACCTAAACCAGCAACCAAGAAGGAAATGATGTCCTTCTTGGGAACGACTAATTTTTGTCGAAGCTGGATATCAAACTATGCTTTAGAATCTGCTCCACTGGCTGATTTAATATATAAAACACCAATGGCAGCACAAGATGTATTACAATGGACACCTGAAGCAGAAACAGCTTTCTGCAGACTAAAACAATTGATAGCTTCATCATTAGTTTTAGGACTTCCAAATTACCACAAAAGATTTTTTCAGACCATAGATTGTAAACAGGGATACATGACGTCAGTTTTGATGCAACAGCATGGGGATAAGCAATGCCCCATAGCTTACTATTCATCACAGTTAGACTCAGTGGCACGATCGTTGCCTCACTGTGTGCAAGCAGTAGTCGCAGCTGCAATGGCAGTACAGGCTTCGGCCTCAGTGGTGTTGTTCCACCCTCTCACACTGAGAGTGCCTCATGCAGTTGCGATAATTTTACTGCAAGAAAAAATAGCATATCTATCTCCTGCTAGATATCTTTCATGTATGACCATACTGCTGAGCCAACCTCATATGGTAATTGAACGTTGTACAACATTAAATCCATCAACGTTACTTCCAACTCCTGTGGATGGCACATAGCACAGTTGCGTGCAGGAAATTGAGCAAATAACTTTGCCCAGACAAGACCTCACTGATATGCCCTTGGATGATGCGAGGTGACATTTTATGTGGACGGTTCATGCAGAAAGGGTCCTACAGGGAAAAACCTAGTAGGATATGCAGTAGTCACAGATACAGAGATTTTAGAAACCCAACCCTTACAGCATAACCTGTCTGCTCAAGCAGCAGAACTGATAGCCTTAACACGGGCTTGTACTCTAGCGAAAGATAAATGTGTGAACATATATACTGACAGTCAGTATGCTTTCTCTACAGTGCATGTTTTTGCACAGCAATGGAAAAATAGGGGAATGATAACATCTACTGGCAAACCGATTAATCATGCGCAAATTATTTTGAACTTGTTAGATTCCATTCAGTTACCTACTAAAGTAGCTATTTGTAAATGTTTAGCTCATACAAAACAACAGGATGCAATTTCAAAAGGAAATGCAAAAGCTGATGCAGCTGCGAAGCAAGCAGCCTCAGACTCAGAAACTTTACTTTTAACCGAGGAATTAGAACCCTCTGAGATTTTAGATCTGGAAATGTTAAAAACAATGCAGACACTAACTACGAGGGCAGAGAAACAGAAATGGGAGAAACGAGGTGCAAACCTCGAAAATGGACTGTATATCTCCAAAGAGAAAAAAACAATATTGCCGTCTAATTTATTTAGATATGCAGCTTTGTTGAGCCATGGGCAGTGCCATGTCTCAACAGGGGGGGGGTGGTACAGTTAGTAAATCGAATATTCCAAACATATGGATTCACAAACTTCACACAAACATTTTGTCCAGCATGTCATATCTGTAACAAACATCATGCACAAGGAGCATTCAAATCCAAGCAAGGGAGTTTTCCTATACCACCATATCCATTCCATACTATCTGTATGGATTTCATAGAACTGAACAAATGTGAAGGGAAAAAATACTGTTTAGTAATTATAGACATGTTTTCCAAATGGGTAGAAGCTTTTCCAACTAAAAATCCAGATGCAGCAACAGTGGCAAAGGCCCTAATAAAAGAAATAATTCCTAGATTTGGCAAACCGGAAAGAATCTATAGTGACAATGGGATACATTTTGTTAATCAGACAATTCACCAACTTGGGATATTCTTTGGGATCTCCTTGAAGAATCATTGTGCTTACCACCCACAGTCTGCAGGACTGGTGGAAAGGTACAATGGAATTTTAAAAAGCAAGTTGAGGAAGTTAATAAATGAAACACAGAAGAATTGGATTTGCTGTTTGCCTTTGGCACTGCTGAGCATGAGAACAGTTCCAAATGTAAATGGTTTGACCCCCTTTGAAGTGATATTTGGAAGGGCATATTATGTGCCACAGTGGAAAGCTCTCATGCCTGCAGAACTAGAGGCTGACAGCTCATTAGCTAGCTATATGAAGAAACTGTTAATAAATAAAACTGTTTTGCAGTTGAACTCTTTTTCAGATAAAAGACAGACCAGAACGTTGGAAGCAGTGCTGACCCCAGGGTCCTGGGTGTGGTTGAAGGTCATGAAGAGGAAGAATTGGGCGAGTCCAAAGTGGGAAGGACCATACCAGGTACTGTTGGCGACGCCTACTGCAGTCAAAGTTGCTGAGAGGTCGTCCTGGGTCCACCTGACACACTGTAAACCAGTAAAGAATTTTCAACTTGATAAACATTTTGTGACTGATACACAACAAAGGCAGGATGGCCAAGAGCGAAATGAGTAAAAATGCAGATCAACCCCAAAGATATTGTTTAATCATCTTGCTAATTATGCATTTATTGACTATGATTGTGATGACTTTCCTTTCGTTGTGGTTTTTCCTACATATAACCACACAAGTGAAAGTGGAAAAACACGATGAACTGTCTATAGACTGGCATCCAAACTTTAACAAATACCTAACTATGAAGCGTGTATATGTAGAGACTATGAACATTTCAAATTGCTGGGTTTATACTGCCATACCAACAGCATATGGAGGACTGTTGATGTCCGCTGTCCCCTTGGGGATAAATGAGATTTGGGAAAATTTACTTTTTGATACAGGTTCTGTAAGATCACAGGACAAAATTGCATTGTATTTGCCTATTACACAGAGGGGAATTGTATGTTTCTATAAGAATGATACACTCCAAGTGGGTTGGAGTAACTGTAACATAACTATATCTTATAAATGCTATATTAAAGCTAAAGATAAAGGCACTGTTTGTAACACAAATTATGATTCATATTTGAGCTTAATGAAAACAACATTAAGTGATGTGCAGAGAAATCCTGTCTTGCATAAACAATTGTCTGTTATAGACAAGAAAATGTTTCATTCAGAATTAACCGCATCAGTACTAAAGTAGAAATCTGTTATTTTGTTTGTGGGAAAAAGACATACAAATGGCTACCTGAGAATTGGTCCGGCAGTTGTTTTTTGGGTTATCTGGTTCCGGCTATAAGGCATACTGCAGAATTACCTCTAGGTAAGATACGAAATGTAAGAGATGTAGCCCGAAAACCTGAAGATCCAATCGGAAAACCTGTAAATCCAATGGGAAAAATCGAAGCTGGTTGGAAGAACCATCATTCCGTGAAAGATAAAGAAAAATTGACTCATATGGACTTGAGTGACAGTATTATATCCTGGGCTGGAATATTTCCAGCATATGGAGCAGTCAAATTGATCTGGGAGTTGAGAAAGCTGTTGAAGCTTCTTGAAGTAATGAGTAACGCAACATTTTCTGCTCTCGAACTAGTGACTGATGAACTGAATGCAATGAGAACTGTTGTGCTACAAAATCGAATGGCTCTTGACTTCACCCTAGCGGCGAGAGGTGGTACATACGCACTTATCAAAGAAGAATGCTGTACGTTCATACCAGACAATCGACACGAGATTAATGATCACCTAGAGGTAATACAGCAGGTATCGGCCATGACTGAACCAGGCCCAAACCCACTGACGAACTTTTTCCAGAGTCTGTTTGGTGGGTGGGGTTCTATCCTAATGAATATTTTGATTGCTATTTGTGTTGGTCTACTCCTATTAGGAGCATGTGTCTGTTGTGGGATCCCCTGCATGAAAAGATTAGTCAAAGATTTTGTTGATATATCTGTAACTGAAACTTTGTACCAAGACATTGAATTGGAACTATTGATTCCAGACGAAACTTTTTCCGAAATATAAACTAAATGACTTGCCTAGTTAAAAGTCCTTAAAGGAGAAGGCCAGGGGATGATATAACATTGTTTATGTTTCTCAATAGAATAAAAAGTATTAAAAGGGAGGAAAATGTTAGAAACATATGTATTTGAACATGTATAAAGTGCTAGTTTAAAAGAAATAGTATATAATGCATTTTATTCTATTTACAATATGGTAATAAGAATGATTTTACATGTAATTGCTTGAAGCTTTGGAGCTGCAGTGTATTTGAACTCTGACCCTGGCAGTAGCCAGCTCAGCAAGCTTATGTTTTTCACTAATGATTATCTGCTGGGTCAGGAAATTAAATGTATAAAGCATTGAAAATCTTCTTCCTTCCTCTGAGATAATTGGCCTTGTGAATGTTATCAAAGATAAGACACAGCTGCTTAAGTAAAGTTGCAAGAAGAACAAAGAAGTATATTACAAGACTGAACCAACTATTGTATTCGAACAGGCCTGAAACCTTGAAGGAGTAACATTTACAGAAAGACATTATAACTAACCAGGTGCTTTGCAAGGCTGCATTAGTCCCATGGGAAAACTTTTAAAATGTATAACATCAGCTTTTTCTTATGAATAGAATATTGTAGACCATAGTGATGTAGGTGCCCTGTGACTAACCATGTCAGTAAGGTGGGCACAGCTTGAATGTAAGACTATATAAAATTGTGTAATTCCTGCATCATGTCAGACAAAACTCTGTACTTGTATGTTTTTTTGCCTCCTGGTGTACACTAGTAAACTTTTGCATCTAAGCCTCCTGTGTTGTCATCATTGTTTTTATTTAACACTATGCTTGTCAGTTGTACCAAGGAGCTATGTTTGTCAGTGGTACCAAGGAGCTATGCATATCAGTGGTACCAAGGAGCTATGCTTGTTAGTGGTACCACAGAGCTATGGTTGTCAGTGGTATAAAGGAGCTATGCTTGTTAGTGGTACAAAGTAGCTATGCTTGTTAGTGGCACCAAGGAGCTATGCTTATCAGTGGTACCAAGGAGCTATGCTTGTTAGTGGTACCACAGAGCTATGGTTGTCAGTGGTATAAAGGAGCTATGCTTGTTAGTGGTACAAAGTAGCTATGCTTGTTAGTGGCACCAAGGAGCTATGCTTATCAGTGGTACCAAGGAGCTATGCTTGTTAGTGGTACCACAGAGCTATGCTCTCAGTGGTGCTATGAAGCTATGCTTGTCAGTAGTAACAAAGAGCTATGCTTGTAAGTGGTACTACAGAGCTATGCTTGTCAGTGGTATGCAGGAGCTATGCTTGTCAGTGGTATTAAGGAGCTATGCTTGTTAGTGGTACTACAGTGCTATGCTTGTCAGTGGTACTACGGAGTTATGCTTGCCAGTGATATGAAGGAGCTTGGCTTGTCGGTTGTACTATGGAGCTATGCTTGTTAGTGGTACTGCAGACTTATGCATGTCATTGGTGTCATGGAGCTATGCTTGTCAGTTGTATTAAGAAGCTATGCTTGTTAGTGGTACTACAAAGCTATGCTTGTCAGTGGTACTACGGAGCTATGCTTGTCAGTCGTTCCAAGGAGCTATGCTTGCCAGTGGTACTACAGAGCTATGCTTCTCAGTGCTACTATGGAACTGTGGTTGTTAGTGGTACCTATTAGCTATGCTTGTCAGTGGTACTAAGAACCTATGCTTGTTAGTTGTACTACAGAGCTATGCTTGTCAGTGGCATCATGTAGCTATGCTTATTAGTTGCTTTAAGTAGCTGTGCTTTTTAGTAGTACTACAGAGCTATGCTTGTCAGTGGTACTGCAGAGCTATGCTTGTCAGTGGCACCAAGGAGCTATGTTTGTCAGTGGTATTATAGAGCTATGCTTGTTAGTGCTACCACAGAACTATGTTTCTCAGTGTTACTATGGAGCTATGTTTGTCATTGATGCCAAGGAGCTATGCTTGTTAGTGGTATCAAGAAGCTCTGCTTGCCAGTGGTACCAAGTAGCTATGCTTATCAGTTGTTTTAAGGAGTGATGGTTGTTAGTGGTACTACAGAGCTATGCTTTTCAGTGGTACTGTGGAGCTATGCTTGTCAGTGGTACTATGGAACTATGCTTGTAAGTAATACCAAGGAGCTATGCTTGTGAATAGTACTGTGGAGCTATGCTTGTCAATGGTATCAAGGAGCTATATGCTTGTCAGTGGTGCTGCAGAGCTATGGTTGTCAGTGGTACCAATGAGCTATGCTTGTTAGTGTTATCTAGGAGCTATGCTTGTCAGTGGTACCAAGGAGCTATTCTTGTTAATGGTACTACAGAGCTATGCTTGTCAGTGGTATCAAGAAGCTCTGCTTGTCAGTGGTACCAAGTAGCTATGCTTATCAGTTGTTTTAAGGAGTTATGCTTGTTAGTGGTACTACAGAGCTATGCTTGCAAGTGGTACTATGGAGCTATGCTTGTCAGTGGTACTATGGAGCTATGTTTGTAAGTAATACCAAGGAGCTATACTTGTCAGTTGTACTTTGGAGCTTTAGTTGCCAGTGGTACCAAGGAGCTATGCTTGTCAGTGGTATATGCTTTTCAGTGGTAACAAGGAGCTATGCTTGTCAGTGGTACCAAGGAGATATGCTTGTCAGTGGTACTACTGAGCTATGCTTGTCAGTGGTACTATGGAGCTATGCTTGTCAGTGGTACCATGAAGCTATGCTTGTCAGTGGTACTGTGGAGCTATGCTTGTCAGTGGTACTAATGAGCTATGCTTGTAAGTAATACCAAGGAGCTATGCTTGTGAATAGTATTGTGGAGCTATGCTTGTCAGTGGTACCAAGGAGCTATATGCTTGTCAGTGGTGCTACAGAGCTATGGATGTCAGTGGTACCAAGGAGCTATGCTTGTTAGTGTTACCTAGGAGCTATGCTTGTCAGTGGTACCAAGGAGCTATGCTTGTTAGTGGTACTACAGAGCTATGCTTGTCAGTGGTATCAAGAAACTCTGCTTGTCAGTGGTACCAAGTAGCTATGCTTATCAGTTGTTTTAAGGTGTTATGCTTGTTAGTGGTTCTACAGAGCTATGCTTGTCAGTGGTACTATGAAGCTATGCTTCTCAGTGGTACTATAGAGCTATGCTTGTAAGTAATACCAAGGAGCTATGCTTGTCAGTTGTACTTTGAAGCTTTAGTTGCCAGTGGTACCAAGGAGCTATGCTTGTCAATGGTACTGTGGAGCTATGCTTATCAGTGGTACCAAGGAGCTATGCTTGTCAACGGTGCTACAGAGCTATGGTTGTCAGTGGTACTGAGGAGCTATGCTTGTCAGTGGTACCATGGAGCTATGCTTGTTAGTGGTACCAAGGAGCTATGCTTGTTAGTGGTACTACAGTGCTATGCTTGTCATTGGTATCAAGAAGCTCTGCTTGTCAGTGGTACCAAGTAGCTATGCTTATCAGTTGTTTTAAGGAGTTATGCTTGTTAGTGGTACTACAGAGCTATGCTTGTCAGTGGTACTATGGAGCTAAGCTTGTCAGTGGTACTATGAAGCTATGCTTATCAGTAATACCAAGGAGCTATGCTTGTCAGTTGTACTATGGAGCTTTAGTTGTCAGTGGTACCAAGGAGATATGCTTGTCAATGGTACTGTGGAGCTATGCTTCTCAGTAGTACTATGGAGCTATGCTTGTCAATGGTACCAAGGAGCTATGCTTGTCCATGGTACCAAAGAGCTATACTTGTTAGTGGTACTACAGAGCTATCCTTGTCAGTGGTATCAAGAAGCTCTGGTTGTCAGTGGTACCAAGTAGCTATGCTTATAAGTTGTTTTAAGTAGTGACGCTTGTAAGTGGTACTACAGAGCTATGCTTGTCAGTGGTACTGTGGAGCTATGCTTGTCAGTGATACTAATGAGCTATGCTTGTAAGTAATACCAAGGAGCTATGCTTGTGAATAGTACTGTGGAGCTATGCTTGTCAGTGGTACCAAGGAGCTATATGCTTGTCAGTGGTGCTACAGAGCTATGGTTGTCAGTGGTACCAAGGAGCTATGCTTGTTAGTGTTACCTATGAGCTATGCTTGTCAGTGGTACCAAGGTGCTATGCTTGTTAGTGGTACTACAGAGCTATGGTTGTCAGTGGTATCAAGAAGCTCTGCTTGTCAGTGGTACCAAGTAGCTATGCTTATCAGTTGTTTTAAGGAGTTATGCTTGTTAGTGGTACTACAGAGCTATTCTTGTCAGTGGTACTATGGAGCTATGCTTGTCAGTGGTACTATGGAGCTATGCTTGTAAGTAATACCAAGGAGCTATGCTTGTCAGTTGTACTTTGGAGCTTTAGTTGCCAGTGGTACCAAGGAGCTATGCTTGTCAATGGTACTGTGGAGCTATGCTTATCAGTGGTACCAAGGAGCTATGCTTCTCAACGGTGCTACAGAGCTATGGTTGTCAGTGGTACCGAGGAGCTATGCTTGTCAGTGGTACCACGGAGCTATGCTTGTTAGTGGTACCAAGGAGCTATGCTTTTAGTGGTACTACAGTGCTTTGCTTGTCATTGGTATCAAGAAGCTCTGCTTGTCAGTGGTACCAAGTAGCTATGCTTATCAGTTGTTTTAAGGAGTTATGCTTGTTAGTGGTACTACAGAGCTATGCTTGTCAGTGGTACTATGGAGCTAAGCTTGTCAGTGGTACTATGAAGCTATGCTTATCAGTAATACCAAGGAGCTATGCTTGTCAGTTGTACTATGGAGCTTTAGTTGTCAGTGGTACAAAGGAGATATGCTTGTCAATGGTACTGTGGAGCTATGCTTCTCAGTGGTACTATGGAGCTATGCTTGTCAATGGTACCAAGGAGCTATGCTTGTCCGTGGTACCAAGGAGCTATACTTGTTAGTGGTACTACAGAGCTATCATTGTCAGTCGTATCAAGAAGCTCTGCTTGTCAGTGGTACCAAGTAGCTATGCTTATAAGTTGTTTTAAGTAGTGATGCTTGTAAGTGGTACTACAGAGCTATGCTTGTCAGTGGTACTGTGGAGCTATGCTTGTCAGTGGTATGAATGAGCTATGCTTGTAAGTAATACCAAGGAGCTATGCTTGTGAATAGTACTGTGGAGCTATGCTTGTCAGTGGTACCAAGTAGCTATATGCCTGTCAGTGGTGCTACAGAGCTCTGGATGTCAGTGGTACCAAGGAGCTATGCTTGTTAGTGTTACCTAGGAGCTATGCTTGTCAGTGGTACCAAGGAGCTATGCTTGTTAGTGGTACTACAGAGCTATGCTTGTCAGTGGTATCAAGAAGCTCTGCTTGTCAGTGGTACCAAGTAGCTATGCTTATCAGTTGTTTTAAGGAGTTATGCTTGTTAGTGGTACTACAGAGCTATGCTTGTCAGTGGTGCTATGGAGCTATGCTTGTCAGTGGTACTATGGAGCTATGCTTGTAAGTAATACCAAGGAGCTATGCTTGTCAGTTGTACTTTGGAGCTTTAGTTGCCAGTGGTACCAAGGAGCTATGCCTGTCAATGGTACTGTGGAGCTATGCTTATCAGTGGTACCAAGGAGCTATGCTTCTCAATGGTGCTACTGAGCTATGGTTGTCAGTGGTACCAAGGAGCTATGCTTGTCAGTGGTACCACGGAGCTATGCTTGTTAGTGGTATCAAGGAACTATGCTTGTTAGTGGTACTACAGAGCTATGCTTGTCATTGGTACTATATATAACACAAAGGTGAGTAACACTGTGAGCAAAGTCAAGAAGCATGCAAATAGACCTGCTTCTTGACTTTGCTCACAGTGTTACTCGCCTTTGTGTTATATTAAGTTTGTTGATTTCTTGAAGTTTTTGTCAGTGGTACTATGGAGCTATGCTTGTAAGTAATACTAAGGAGCTATGCTAGTCAGTTGTACTATGGAGCTTTATTTGCCAGTGGTGCCAAGGAGCTATGCTTGTCAATGGTGCTGTTGAGCTGTGCTTGTGAGTGGTACCAAGGAGCTATGCTTGTCAGTGGTGCTACAGAGCTATGCTTGGCAGTGGTACCAAGGAGCTTTGCATGTCAGTGGTAACAAGGAGCTATGCTTGTCAGTGGTATTAAGGATCAATGCTATGTAGTGGTACCACAGAGGTTTTTTTCTAAGTGGTACTACAGAGCTATGCTTGTCAGGTGTACCAAGGAGCTATGCTTGTCGGTGGTACCAAGGAGCTATGCTTATCAGTGGTACCAAGGAGCTATGCTTGTTAGTGGTACCACAGAGCTATGGTTGTCAGTGGTATAAAGGAGCTATGCTTGTTAGTGGTACTACAAAGCTATGCTTGTCAGTGGTACTACGGAGCTATGCTTGTCAGTCGTTCCAAGGAGCTATGCTTGTCAGTGGTACTATGGAGCTAAGCATGTCACTGGTACTAAGGATCTATGCTTGCCAGTGGTACTACAGAGCTATGCTTCTCAGTGGTACTATGGAACTGTGGTTGTCAGTGGTACCTATTAGCTATGCTTGTCAGTGGTACTGAGAAGCTATGCTTGTTAGTGGTACTACAGAGCTATGCTTGTCAGTGGCACCAAGTAGCTATGCTTGTTTGTTGCTTTAAGTAGCTATGCTTTTTAGTGGTATTACAGAGCTATGCTTGTCAGTGGTACTGCAGAGCTATGCTTGTCAGTGGCACCAAGGAGCTATGCTTGTCAGTGGTATTAAAGTGCTATGCTTGTTAGTGCTACCACAGAGCTATGTTTCTCAGTGTTACTATGGAGCTATGTTTGTCAGTGATGCCAAGGAGCTATGCTTGTCAGTGGTATCAAGAAGCTCTGCTTGTCAGTGGTACCAAGTAGCTATGCTTATCAGTTGTTTTAAGGAGTGATGCTTGTTAGTGGTACTACAGAGCTATGCTTGTCAGTGGTACTGTGGAGCTATGCTTGTCAGTGGTACTATGGAACTATGCTTATAAGTAATACCAAGGAGCTATGCTTGTGAATAGTACTGTGGAGCTATGCTTGTCAATGGTATCAAGGAGCTATATGCTTGTCAGTGGTGCTGCAGAGCTATGGTTGTCAGTGGTACCAATGAGCTATGCTTGTTAGTGTTATCTAGGAGCTATGCTTGTCAGTGGTACCAAGGAGCTATTCTTGTTAATGGTACTACAGAGCTATGCTTGTCAGTGGTATAAAGAAGCTCTGCTTGTCAGTGGTACCAAGTAGCTGTGCTTATCAGTTGTTTTAAGGAGTTATGCTTGTTAGTGGTACTACAGAGCTATGCTTGCAAGTGGTACTATGGAGCTATGCTTGTCAGTGGTACTATGGAGCTATGTTTGTAAGTAATACCAAGGAGCTATGCTTGTCAGTTGTACTTTGGAGCTTTAGTTGCCAGTGGTACCAAGGAGCTATGCTTGTCAGTGGTATATGCTTTTCAGTGGTAACAAGGAGCTACGCTTGTCAGTGGTACCAATGAGATATGCTTGTCAGTGGTACTACTGAGCTATGCTTGTCAGTGGTACTATGGAGCTATGCTTGTCAGTGGTACCATGAAGCTATGCTTGTCAGTGGTACTGTGGAGCTATGCTTGTCAGTGGTACTAATGAGCTATGCTTGTAAGTAATACCAAGGAGCTATGCTTGTGAATAGTACTGTGGAGCTATGCTTGTCAGTGGTACCAAGGAGCTATATGCTTGTCAGTGGTGCTACAGAGCTATGGTTGTCAGTGGTACCAAGGAGCTATGCTTGTTAGTGTTACCTAGGAGCTATGCTTGTCAGTGGTACCAAGGAGCTATGCTTGTTAGTGGTACTACAGAGCTATGCTTGTCAGTGGTATCAAGAAACTCTGCTTGTCAGTGGTACCAAGTAGCTATGCTTATCAGTTGTTTTAAGGAGTTATGCTTGTTAGTGGTACTACAGAGCTATGCTTGTCAGTGGTACTATGGAGCTATGCTTGTCAGTGGTACTATGGAGCTATGCTTGTAAGTAATACCAAGGAGCTATGCTTGTCAGTTGTACTATGGAGCTTTAGTTGCCAGTGGTACCAAGGAGCTATGCTTGTCAATGGTACTGTGGAGCTATGCTTGTCAGTGGTACCAAGGAGCTATGCTTGTCAATGGTGCTACAGAGCTATGGTTGTCAGTGGTACCAAGGAGCTATGCTTGTCAGTGGTACCAAGGAGCTATGCTTGTCAGTGGTACCAAGGAGCTATGCTTGTTAGTGGTACTACAGAGCTATGCTTGTCAGTGGTATCAAGAAGCTCTGCTTGTCAGTGGTACCAAGTAGCTATGCTTATCAGTTGTTTTAAGGAGTTATGCTTGTTAGTGGTACTACAGAGCTATGCTTGTCAGTGGTACTATGGAGCTATGCTTGTCAGTGGTACTATGGAGCTATGCTTGTCAGTAATACCAAGGAGCTATGCTTGTCAGTTGTACTATGGAGCTTTAGTTGTCAGTGGTACCAAGGAGATATGCTTGTCAATGGTACTGTGGAGTTATGCTTCTCAGTGTTACTACAGAGCTATGCTTGTCAATGGTACCAAGGAGCTATGCTTGTCAGTGGTACCAAGGAGCTATGCTTGTTAGTGGTACTACAGAGCTATGCTTGTCAGTGGTATCAAGAAGCTCTGCTTGTCAGTGGTACCAAGTAGCTATGCTTATCAGTTGTTTTAAGGAGTGATGCTTGTTAGTGGTACTGTGGAGCTATGCTTGTCAGTGGTACTGTGGAGCTATGCTTGTCCGTGGTACTATGGAGCTATGCTTGTAAGTAATACCAAGGAGCTATGCTTGTGAATAGTACTGTGGAGCTATGCTTGTCAGTGGTACCAAGGAGCTATATGCTTGTCAGTGGTGCTACAGAGCTATGGTTGTCAGTGGTACCAAGGAGCTATGCTTGTTAGTGTTACCTATGAGCTATGCTTGTCAGTGGTACCAAGGAGCTATGCTTGTTAGTGGTACTACAGAGCTATGCTTGTCAGTGGTATCAAGAAGCTCTGCTTGTCAGTGGTACCAAGTAGCTATGCTTATCAGTTGTTTTAAGGAGTTATGCTTGTTAGTGGTACTACAGAGCTATGCTTGTCAGTGGTACTATGGAGCTATGCTTGTCAGTGGTACTATGGAGCTATGCTTGTAAGTAATACCAAGGAGCTATGCTTGTCAGTTGTACTTTGGAGCTTTAGTTGCCAGTGGTACCAAGGAGCTATGCTTGTCAATGGTACTGTGGAGCTATGCTTATCAGTGGTACCAAGGAGCTATGCTTCTCAATGGTGCTACTGAGCTATGGTTGTCAGTGGTACCAAGGAGCTATGCTTGTCAGTGGTACCACGGAGCTATGCTTGTTAGTGGTACCAAGGAACTATGCTTGTTAGTGGTACTACAGAGCTATGCTTGTCAGTGGTACTATATAACACAAAGGTGAGTAACACTGTGAGCAAAGTCAAGAAGCATGCAAATAGACCTGCTTCTTGACTTTGCCTTTGTGTTATATTAAGTTTGTTGATTTCTTGAAGTTTTTGTCAGTGGTACTATGGAGCTATGCTTGTAAGTAATACTAAGGAGCTATGCTAGTCAGTTGTACTATGGAGCTTTAGTTGCCAGTGGTACCAAGGAGCTATGCTTGTCAATGGTACTGTGGAGCTGTGCTTGTGAGTGGTACCAAGGAGCTATGCTTGTCAGTGGTGCTACAGAGCTATGCTTGGCAGTGGTACCAAGGAGCTTTGCATGTCAGTGGTACCAAGGAGCTATGCTTGTCAGTGGTATTAAGGATCAATGCTTGTTAGTGGTACCACAGAGGTTTTTTCTAAGTGGTACTACAGAGCTATGCTTGTCAGTGGTACCAAGGAGCTATGCTTGTCAGTGGTACCAAGGAGCTATGCTTATCAGTGGTACCAAGGAGCTATGCTTGTTAGTGGTACCACAGAGCTATGGTTGTCAGTGGTATAAAGGAGCTATGCTTGTCAGTGGTACCAAGGAGCTATGCTTATCAGTGGTACCAAGGAGCTATGCTTGTTAGTGGTACCACAGAGCTATGCTCTCAGTGGTACTACGGAGCTATGCTTGTCAGTAGTACCAAAGAGCTATGCTTGTCAGTGGTACTACAGAGCTATGCTTGTCAGTGGTATGAAGGAGCTATGCTTGTCAGTGGTATTAAGGAGCTATGCTTGTTAGTGGTACTACAGTGCTATGCTTGTCAGTGGTACTATGGAGTTATGCTTGCCAGTGATACCAAGGAGCTTGGCTTGTCAGTTGTACTATGGAGCTATGCTTGTCAGTGGTACTGCAGACTTATGCATGTCATTGGTGTCATGGAGCTATGCTTGTCAGTTGTATTAAGAAGCTATGCTTGTTAGTGGTACTACAAAGCTATGCTTGTCAGTGGTACTATGGAGCTATGCTTGTCAGTCGTTCCAAGGAGCTATGCTTGTCAGTGGTACTATGGAGCTAAGCATGTCACTGGTACTAAGGATCTATGCTTGCCAGTGGTACTACAGAGCTATGCTTCTCAGTGCTACTATGGAACTGTGGTTGTCAGTGGTACTTATTAGCTATGCTTGTCAGTGGTACTAAGAACCTATGCTTGTTAGTGGTACTACAGAGCTATGCTTCTCAGTGGTACCAATAAGCTATGCTTGTCAGTGGCATCATGTAGCTATGCTTATTAGTTGCTGTGCTTTTTAGTAGTACTACAGAGCTATGCTTGTCAGTGGTACTGCAGAGCCATGCTTGTCAGTGGTACTGTGGAGCTATGCTTGTCAGTGGTACGAATGAGCTATGCTTATAAGTAATACCAAGGAGCTATGCTTGTGAATAGTACTGTGGAGCTATGCTTGTAAGTAATACCAAGGAGCTATGCTTGTCAATGGTGCTACAGAGCTATGCTTGTCAGTGGTACCAAGGAGCTATGCTTGTTAGTGGTACTACAGAGCTATGCTTGTCAGTGGTATCAAGAAGCTCTGCTTGTCAGTGGTACCAAGTAGCTATGCTTATCAGTTGTTTTAAGGAGTTATGCTTGTTAGTGGTACTACAGAGCTATGCTTGTCAGTGGTACTATGGAGCTATGCTTGTCAGTGGTACTATGGAGCTATGCTTGTAAGTAATACCAAGGAGCTATGCTTGTCAGTTGTACTATGGAGCTTTAGTTGCCAGTGGTACCAAGGAGCTATGCTTGTCAATGGTACTGTGGAGCTATGCTTGTCAGTGGTACCAAGGAGCTATGCTTGTCAATGGTGCTACAGAGCTATGGTTGTCAGTGGTACCAAGGAGCTATGCTTGTCAGTGGTACCAAGGAGCTATGCTTGTCAGTGGTACCAAGGAACTATGCTTGTTAGTGGTACTACAGAGCTATGCTTGTCAGTGGTACTATATAAGTAACACTGTGAGCAAGGTGAAGCAGGCAACAGAGCTGCTGCTTGTTTCTCACAGTGGTACTGTGGATTTGATTTCTTGACATTTTTGTCAGTGGTACTATGGAGCTATCCTTGTAAGTAATACCAAGGAGCTATGCTTGTCAGTTGTACTATGGAGCTTTAGTTGCCAGTGGTACCAAGGAGCTATGCTTGTCAATGGTACTGTGGAGCTGTGCTTGTGAGTGGTACCAAGGAGCTATGCTTGTCAACTGTGCTACAGAGCTATGCTTGTCAGTGGTACCAAGGAGCTATGCATGTCAGTGGTACCAAGGAGCTATGCTTGTCAGTGGTATTAAGGATCAATGCTTTGTAGTGGTACCACAGAGGTTTTTTCTAAGTGGTACTACAGAGCTATGCTTGTCAGTTGTACCAAGGAGCTATGCTTGTCAGTGGTACCAAGGAGCTATGCTTATCAGTGGTACCAAGGAGCTATGCTTGTTAGTGGTACCACAGAGCTATGGTTGTCAGTGGTATAAAAGAGCTATGCTTGTCAGTGGTACCAAGGAGCTATGCTTGTCAGTGGCACCAAGGAGCTATGCTTATCAGTGGTACCAAGGAGCTATGCTTGTTAGTGGTACCACAGAGCTATGCTCTCAGTGGTGCTATGAAGCTATGCTTGTCAGTAGTACCAAAGAGCTATGCTTGTCAGTGGTACTACAGAGCTATGCTTGTCAGTGGTATGAAGGAGCTATGCTTGTCAGTGGTATTAAGGAGCTATGCTTGTTAGTGGTACTACAGTGCTATGCTTGTCACTGGTACTACGGAGTTATGCTTGCCAGTGATACCAAGGAGCTTGGCTTGTCGGTTGTACTATGGAGCTATGCTTGTCAGTGGTACTGCAGACTTATGCTTGTCATTGGTGTCAAGGAGCTATGCTTGTCAGTTGTATTAAGAAGCTATGCTTGTTAGTGGTACTACAAAGCTATGCTTGTCAGTGGTACTACAGAGCTATGCTTGTCAGTGGTACCAAGGAGCTATGCTTGTCAGTGGTACTATGGAGCTAAGCATGTCACTGGTACTAAGGATCTATGCTTGCCAGTGGTACTACAGAGCTATGCTTCTCAGTGCTACTATGGAACTGTGGTTGTCAGTGGTACCAATTAGCTATGCTTGTCAGTGGTACTAAGAAGCTATGCTTGTTAGTGGTACTACAGAGCTATGCTTGTCAGTGGTACCAATAAGCTATGCTTGTCAGTGGCACCATGTAGCTATGCTTATTAGTTGCTTTAAGTAGCTATGCTTTTTAGTAGTACTACAGAGCTATGCTTGTCAGTGGTACTACAGAGCTATGCTTGTCAGTGGCACCAAGGAGCTATGCTTGTCAGTGGTATTAAAGTGCTATGCTTGTTAGTGCTACCACAGAGCTATGCTTCTCAGTGTTACTATGGAGCTATGCTTGTCAGTGATGCCAAGGAGCTATGCTTGTCAGTGGTATCAAGAAGCTCTGCTTGTCAGTGGTACCAAGTAGCTATGCTTATCAGTTGTTTTAAGGAGTGATGCTTGTTAGTGGTACTGTGGAGCTATGCTTGTCAGTGGTACTATGGAACTATGCTTGTAAGTAATACCAAGGAGCTATGCTTGTGAATAGTACTGTGGAGCTATGCTTGTCAATGGTATCAAGGAGCTATATGCTTGTCAGTGGTGCTGCAGAGCTATGGTTGTCAGTGGTACCAATGAGCTATGCTTGTTAGTGTTATCTAGGAGCTATGCTTGTCAGTGGTACCAAGAAGCTCTGCTTGTCAGTGGTACCAAGTAGCTATGCTTATCAGTTGTTTTAAGGAGTTATGCTTGTTAGTGGTACTACAGAGCTATGCTTGCAAGTGGTACTATGGAGCTATGCTTGTCAGTGGTACTATGGAGCTATGCTTGTAAGTAATACCAAGGAGCTATGCTTGTCAGTTGTACTTTGGAGCTTTAGTTGCCAGTGGTACCAAGGAGCTATGCTTGTCAGTGGTATATGCTTTTCAGTGGTACCAAGGAGCTATGCTTGTCAGTGGTACCAAGGAGATATGCTTGTCAGTGGTACTACTGAGCTATGCTTGTCAGTGGTACTATGGAGCTATGCTTGTCAGTGGTACCATGAAGCTATGCTTGTCAGTGGTACTATGGAGCTTTGCATGTCACTAGTACCAATGATCTATGCTTGCCAGTGGTACTACATAGCTATGCTTGTCAGTGGTACTTTAGAACTATGGTTGTCAGTGGAACTAATAAGCTATGCTTGTTAGTGGTACTACAGAACTATGCTTGTCAGGGGTACAAATGAGCCATGCTTGTCAGTGGTACCAACGAGCTATGTTTATCAGTTGTTTTAAGGAACTATGCTTGTTAGTGGTTCTTCAGAGCTATGCTTGTCAGTGGTACTATGGAGCTATATTTGTCAGTGGTACCAAGGAGCTATGCTTGTCAGTGGTATTAAAGAGCTATGCTTGCCAGTGATACCAAGGAGCTATGCTTGTTGGTGGTACTATGGAGCTATATTTGTCAGTGGTACCAAGGAGCTATGCTTGTCAGTGGTATTAAAGAACTATGCTTGTCAGTGCTACCAAGGAGATATGCTTGTCAGTTGTACTATGGAGCTATGCTTGTCAGTGGTACCAAGGAGCTATGCTTGTCAGTAGTACCAAGCAGCTATGCTTATCACTTGTTGTAAGGAGTTATGCTTGTTAGTGGTTCTACAGAGCTATGCTTGTCAGTGGTACTATGGAGCTATGCTTGGACTGCAGTTACTGAGAATGTAGTGGATATTCCAACATGGGAGTGCTTCCTTGCAGAAACTAGGAGCAAACGCTCGAACAATCCATTTGCGAATATTGGTAAGCGCTCCTTGGACTTCACTACTGAAGTTAAAGCTATTGTTTCTAAACTTACGAATTTAATGCATAAAGAAACAGCAACATATTATAATGTGAACAGTTTATCTAGATATCTTGAATTAGATATCATTCCAAGAGGCCTTAGAGCTATAAAATTCCCATCTGAATCATTTAATGCTTCATGTCAAATAGACAAATCCTTTCAAACTAGATGGGAGTGTGCTACACATCAGTGTTCGAGGGAATGGATAAAAATTCAAATAGAAATTCAAATAGAAAGAGACAATGTTAAACTTGTCAATTTAAAGAAAGATATTAATGCAGTGTGCAATAACTTGGTTACTGTGTTAGATCGCACTAGACTGGATGCCTGTTTCAGAGATATTCAAGACAAAGTTTATATTTTAGAAAAGAAAATAATTGATCAAAAGATGCATAAATTGCAAAGGGACTTGAGAGACTTTGATAAAGGCAATGTGTATCTTTTTCGTAATAATCAACGTACCCGCCTTGTGGCTCAAACATCCAATCAAAATCCAGATAACAGAGATAGACTGGCTAGTACTTCTAGCGTTAACACACCTAATCAAACTTCAGATAGATGTCTCAATGACGTAGAGACCAACGAATTTCCGGGTCTGCCGTCTCCAGCGAATCGCCATTTTTTTCCAGATCATTTTCGGAACCCAGATTACGCACAATCACGCAAAAGAGGGTTTGGCGAACAGGAATACTACAGAAATCGGCCTCAGCGCCCTTGGAGAGACAATAAAAGAACCAGATGGTATTGAACTTTGTTTGTTAACAAATAATGTGGTTAACCTATCTGGTTTTGACATTTCTGAACATTTCTTATCAGTTCTAAATTGTGGTCTTAAATTTGTACCCACGGTGCTGCCAAAACTGTATGAATGTAAAATTGAGCTGTATAGTTTTATTAGGAAGCTTCATATGTGGTACTATTTTAATGTTTTAGTGCCTAAGAATGACATTGTGCATGGTTCAAGTTCCGAGTATTCTATTTCAGACTCGGATGAGTCGTTTGTTTCGTGTGATAGTGAGTATATTGATACCTCGGGTGTTAAGGTGAACAGCACCTTTATGCCTCCGTTTAGTCATGAAGGCATTAAGAAACTACACACGATGTTAGAATTTGAATTAGAATATTATTTAAATCATTTTGATAAGAATGAAGTTGAATACAATTTATCTAAATTAGAATGGCTGGAATTGAAGAATTTTTCACAACAGACAGAACTAGTTATAAAGCCATCTGACAAGGGGAACAAAATAATAATCATGCATAATAGTCAATATTTTAAAATGTGTTGGGATTTATTGAGTGACTCAGCAGTTTATAGTATAGTTCATCAGGATGCCATTGAACAAGCTAAAGTTAAATATATTAATTTAATTCACAAAGGCCTTCGCCTAGGATTTTGGTTAGACAAAGATGTGAAAGGGAAATTTAGCTTAAGGGATACTGGACCAGCATATTTTTATTGCCTCCCTAAAATACACAAAGACCCAGAAAATCCACCAGGCAGACCTATAGTGTCTGCCAAGAAATATTTTTTGCACAATTTAGGTGTAGTGTTGCATAAAGTGTTGCTAAAGGAAGCAGTTTGTCTTCCTTCTTATATTAAAGACTCTTTTGACTTTTGGACAAAATAAAGTCAATTACGTGGAATAAAAATATGTTTTGGGTCACGTTAGATGTTAAGAGTCTTTATACAAACATTCAACATAAATATGGCCTAGAGGTTGTATAAGATTATGGGAGATAAGCCATTAACTCACTATGTGCTTGATTTAATACAATTTTGTTTAGAAAACAATTACTTTTGTTTTGACAATTTGATTTTTCAACAGAAGCAGGGAACAGCAATGGGTGCTCCCTTTGCACCTATGTATGCAAACATTTTCATGGGCCTTGTAGAAAGGGAATGTATCTATAATAATGAATTTGTACAAAAATATGTTAAATTGTATTATAGATTTATTGATGACTTAATATTTTTATGTGAAGGAGGTAAGAATTATGTACAAAATTTTGTCCAAGACATTCAACTAAATAGATTTAACATTTGTTTTGATGGTTTACAGTGTGGGAACACAGTTAACCTTTTAGATGTGAATGTACAGGGTATTGATGGTCAACCCATCTTAACTAGCTTACATAGAAAATTTGGAGAGCCAAATGATTTTTTGAAAGCTGACAGTTGCCATCCCTTTCATGTTATCAATGCTTTACCATATGGAGAATTCTTAAGAATTTCACGCTTATGTAACACTGATGAGATATTTTTAAAGAGGTTCATAAAACTAAAAAGATGTTTTTGAGAAGAAATTATGATAAAAAGTTAGTTGAAAGTGATATTGATAGAATTATTAAACTTAGATTTGATAGATCTAATAAACAAAAAAGCAGAGATATTTTTATATCTAATAAAACTATTAATTGTGTAGATAATTTATTTATAGTATCTAAGTATAATATTTGTAGTAATATGATCAAATCAAATATATTACATTTTTGGGAATTTTTAGATAATTTTGATGAATTAAAGAATTTAAAGACAAAAAAATTAATTTTTTCTTATACAAAAGGTAAAAGCATTAAAGATTTTGTTGTATGGACTAGGGTTTCTAAATTGATTGTGAAAATACCCATTCAGTTAACTATTTTGGGTACTTTTCCATGTGGAAAATGACAAGCTTGTTCATATATACATAGAACTTTTTTTAAAATTAATAACAAAAATTTTGATTTGGAGGGCTCATATAACTGTAGAACTAACAGGGTAATCTATGCTCTCAAATGTGGTTGCAATAAATTTTACATTGGTCAAACGAAAAGAATGTTTAAGGTTAGACTTTTAGAACATTTGAGGGACATAAGAAATAAAAAAATGGACAGCCCTTTAGCCTTACATTTTGTGAATTTCACAATGGCAGTAGTGAGAGTTTAAAAGGCACCATTTTACAACAGGTAGCTAAAATGGAACCTGATGAATTAGTTGTGGGTAGATTACTTTTAAAGAAGGAAACTACTTTTATTTTAAAATATGACACTTTAGTACCTAGAGGCTTGAATACAGAATGTAATTGGAAGAATGTTATTTAGCTTGTAGGTGCATATCAATTTTATTGATTAATTGTTTAATGATGTAATTGAATGATTTCTGTGACTATATAAAGTGTGCTTTAGTATTGTTAGTTTACTCCTTGAAGGCTTACTGTGGCCGAGGCGCTAGAGTGAGAGACAGAAAATAAAGCTGCTTTTGGATCCTGTGCTGACTCCTGTTGTTTTGCTGTACTACAGAGCTATGCCTGCAAGTGGTACTATGGAGCTATGCTTGTCAGTGGTACTGTGGAGCTATGCTTGTAAGTAATACCAAGGAGCTATGCTTGTCAGTTTTACTTTGGAGCTTTAGTTGCCAGTGGTACCAAGGAGCTATGCTTGTCAGTGGTATATGCTTTTCAGTGGTACCTAGGAGCTATGATTGTCAGTGGTAACAAGGAGATATGCTTGTCAGTGGTACTACTGAGCTATGCTTCTCAGTGGTACTATGGAGCTATGCTTGTCAGTGGTACCATGAAGCTATGCTTGTCAGTGATACTATGGAGCTTTGCATGTCACTAGTACCAATGATCTATGCTTGCCAGTGGTACTACATAGCTATGCTTGTCAGTGGTACTTTAGAACTATGCTTGTCAGGGGTACAAATGAGCCATGCTTGTCAGTGGTACCAACGAGCTATGTTTATCAGTTGTTTTAAGGAGCTATGCTTGTTAGTGGTACTTCAGAGCTATGCTTGTCAGTGGTACTATGGAGCTATATTTGTCAGTGGTACCAAGGAGCTATGCTTGTCAGTGGTATTAAAGAGCTATGCTTGTCAGTGGTACCAAGGAGATATGCTTGTCAGTTGTACTATGGAGCTATACTTGTCAGTGGTACCAAGGAGCTATGCTTGTCAGTGATACCAAGGAGCTATCCTTGTCAGTTGTTCTGTGGAGCTTTGCTTGTCAGTGGTACTATGGAGCTATGCTTGTCAGTGGTACCAAGGAGCTATGGATGTCAGAGGTATTAAAGAGCTATGCTTGTCATTGATACCAAGGAGCTATGCTTGTCAGTTGTACCAAGGAGCTATGCTTGTCAGTGGTATTAAAGAGCTATGCTTGTCAGTGGTACCAAGGAGCTATGCTTGTCAGTGGTACCAAGGAGATATGCTTGTCAGTTGTAATATGGAGATATACTTGTCAGTGCTATCAAGGAGCTATGCTTGTCAGTGATACCAAGGAGCTATCCTTGTCAGTAGTTCTGTGGAGCTATGCTTGTCAGTGGTACTATGGAGCTATGCTTGTCAGAGGTATTAAGGAGCTATGCTTGTCATTGGTACCAAGGAGCTATGCTTGTCAGTTGTACCAAGGAGCATACTTGTCAGTGGTATTAAAGAGCTATGCTTGTCAGTGGTACCATGGAGCTATGCTTGTCAGGAGTACCAAGGAGCTATGCTTGTCAGTGGTATTAAGGAGCTATGCTTGTTAGTGGTACTACAGTGCTATGCTTGTCAGTGGTACTACGGAGTTATGCTTGCCAGTGATACCAAGGAGCTATGCTTGTTGGTGGTACTATGGAGCTATGCTTGTCACTGGTACCAATGATCTATGCTTGTCAGTGGTACCACAGAGCTATGCTTGTCAGTGGTACCAAGAAGCTCTGCTTGTTAGTGGTACTACAGAGTTGTGCTTGTCAGTGGTACCAAGTAACTATGCTTATCTATTGTTTTAAGGAGTTATGCTTGTTAGTGGTACTACAGAGCTATGCTTCTCAGTGGTACTGTGGAGCTAAGCTTGTCAGTGGTACTATGAAGCTATGCTTATCAGTAATACCAAGGAGCTATGCTTGTCAGTTGTACTATGGAGCTTTAGTTGTCAGTGGTACCAAGGAGATATGCTTGTCAATGGTACTGTGGAGCTATGCTTCTCAGTGGTACTATGGAGCTATGCTAGTCAATGGTACCAAGGAGCTATGCTTGTCAGTGGTACCAAGGAGCTATACTTGTTTGTGGTACTACAGAGCTATCCTTGTCAGTGGTATCAAGAAGCTCTGCTTGTCAGTGGTACCAAGTAGCTATGCTTATCAGTTGTTTTAAGGAGTGATGCTTGTTAGTGGTACTACAGAGCTATGCTTGTCAGTGGTACTGTGGAGCTATGCTTGTCAGTGGTACAAATGAGCTATTCTTGTAAGTAATACCAAGGAGCTATGCTTGTGAATAGTGCTGTGGAGCTATGCTTGTCAGTGGTACCAAGGAGCTATGGATGTCAGTGATACCAAGGAGCTATGCTTGTTAGTGTTACCTAGGAGCTATGCATGTGGGTGATACCTAGGAGCTATGCTTGTTAGTGGTACTACAGAGCTATGCTTGTCAGTGGTATCAAGAAACTCTGCTTGTCAATGGTACCAAGTAGCTATGCTTATCAGTTGTTCTAAGGAGTTATGCTTGTTAGTGGTACTACAGAGCTATGCTTGTCAGTGGTTCTATGAAGTTATGCTTGTCAGTGGTACTATGGAGCTATGCTTATCAGTAATACCAAGGAGCTATGCTTGTCAGTTGTACTATGGAGCTTTAGTTGTCAGTGGTACCAAGGAGATATGCTTGTCAATGGTATTGTGGAGCTATGCTTCTCAGTGGTACTATGGAGCTATGCTTGTTAATGGTACCAAGGAGCTATGCTTGTCAGTGGTACCAAGGAGCTATACTTGTTAGTGGTACTACAGAGCTATCCTTGTCAGTGGTATCAAGAAGCTCTGCTTGTCAGTGGTACAAAGTAGCTATGCTTATCAGTTGTTTTAAGTAGTGGTGCTTGTTACTGGTGCTACAGAGCTATGCTTGTCAGTGGTACTGTTGAGCTATGCTTGTCAGTGGTATGAATGAGCTATGCTTGTAAGTAATACCAAGGAGCTATGCTTGTGAATAGTACTGTGGAGCTATGCTTGTCAGTGGTACCAAGGAGCTATATGCTTTTCAGTGGTGCTACAGAGCTCTGGATGTCAGTGGTACCAAAGAGCTATGCTTGTTAGTGTTACCTAGGAGCTATGATTGTCAGTGGTACCAAGGAGCTATGCTTGTTAGTGGTACTACAGAGCTATGCTTGTCAGTGGTATCAAGTAGCTCTGCTTGTCAGTGGTACCAAGTAGCTATTCCTATCAGTTGTTTTAAGGAGTTATGCTTGTTAGTGGTACTACAGAGCTATGCTTGTCAGTGGTACTATGGAGCTATGCTTGTCAGTGGTACTATGGAGCTATGCTTGTAAGTAATACCAAGGAGCTATGCTTGTCAGTTGTACTTTGGAGCTTTAGTTGCCAGTGGTACCAAGGAGCTATGCTTCTCAATGGTGCTGTGGAGCTGTGCTTGTGAGTGGTACCAAGGAGCTATGCTTGTCAGTGGTGCTACAGAGCTATGCTTGTCAGTGGTACCAAGGAGCTTTGCATGTCAGTGGTAACAAGGAGCTATGCTTGTCAGTGGTATTAAGGATCAATGCTTTGTAGTGGTACCACAGAGGTTTTTTCTAAGTGGTACTACAGAGCTATGCTTGTCAGTGGTATTAAGGAGCTATGCTTGTTAGTGGTACTACAGTGCTATGCTTGTCAGTGGTACTACGGAGTTATGCTTGCCAGTGATACCAAGGAGCTATGCTTGTTGGTGGTACTATGGAGCTATGTTTGTCAGTGGTACTACTGAGCTATGCTTGTCAATGGTGTCAAGTAGCTATGTTTGTTAGTGGTACTACAAAGCTAGGCTTGTCAGTGGTACTTCAGAACTGTGCTTGTCAGTGGTACCAAGGGGCTATGCTTGTCAGTGGTACTATGGAGCTATGCTTGTCACTGGTACCAATGATCTATGCTTGTCAGTGGTACCACAGAGCTATGCTTGTCAGTGGTATCAAGGAGCTATGCTTGTTAGTGGTACTACAGAGCTGTGCTTGTCAGTGGTACCAAGTAACTATGCTTATCCGTTGTTTTAAGGAGTTATGCTTGTTAGTGGTACTACAGAGCTATGCTTGTCAGTGGTACTGTGGAGCTAAGCTTGTCAGTGGTACTATGAAGCTATGCTTATCAGTAATACCAAGGAGCTATGCTTGTCAGTTGTACTATGGAGCTTTAGTTGTCAGTGGTACCAAGGAGATATGCTTGTCAATGGTACTGTGGAGCTATGCTTCTCAGTGGTACTATGGAGCTATGCTTGTCAATGGTACCAAGGAGCTATGCTTGTCAGTGGTACCAAGGAGCTATACTTGTTAGTGGTACTACAGAGCTATCCTTGTCAGTGGTATCAAGAAGCTCTGCTTGTCAGTGGTACCAAGTAGCTATGCTTATCAGTTGTTTTAAGGAGTGATGCTTGTTAGTGGTACTACAGAGCTATGCTTGTCAGTGGTACTGTGGAGCTATGCTTGTCAGTGGTACTAATGAGCTATGCTTGTAAGTAATACCAAGGAGCTATGCTTGTGAATAGTACTGTGGAGCTATGCTTGTCAGTGGTACCAAGGAGCTATATGCTTGTCAGTGGTGCTACAGAGCTATGGATGTCAGTGGTACCAAGGAGCTATGCTTGTATGTGTTACCTAGGAGCTATGCTTGTGAGTGGTACCAAGGAGCTATGCTTGTTAGTGGCACTACAGAGCTATGCTTGTCAGTGGTATCAAGAAACTCTGCTTGTCAATGGTACCAAGTAGCTATGCTTATCAGTTGTTTTAAGGAGTTATGCTTGTTAGTGGTACTACAGAGCTATGCTTGTCAGTGGTACTATGGAGCTATGCTTGTCAGTGGTACTATGGAGCTATGCTTATCAGTAATAGCAAGGAGCTATGCTTGTCAGTTGTACTATGGAGCTTTAGTTGTCAGTGGTACCAAGGAGATATGCTTGTCAATGGTACTGTGGAGCTATGCTTCTCAGTGGTACTATGGAGCTATGCTTGTCCGTGGTACCAAGGAGCTATACTTGTTAGTGGTACTACAGAGCTATCCTTGTCAGTGGTATCAAGAAGCTCTGCTTGTCAGTGGTACCAAGTAGCTATGCTTATCAGTTGCTTTAAGTAGTGGTGCTTGTTAGTGGTACTACAGAGCTATGCTTGTCAGTGGTACTGTGGAGCTATGCTTGTCAGTGGTACGAATGAGCTATGCTTGTAAGTAATACCAAGGAGCTATGCTTGTGAATAGTACTGTGGAGCTATGCTTGTCAGTGGTACCAAGGAGCTATATGCTTTTCAGTGGTGCTACAGAGCTCTGGATGTCGGTGGTACCAAAGAGCTATGCTTGTTAGTGTTACCTAGGAGCTATGATTGTCAGTGGTACCAAGGAGCTATGCTTGTTAGTGGTACTACAGAGCTATGCTTGTCAGTGGTATCAAGAAGCTCTGCTTGTCAGTGGTACCAAGTAACTATTCTTATCAGTTGTTTTAAGGAGTTATGCTTGTTAGTGGTACTACAGAGCTATACTTGTCAGTGGTACTATGGAGCTATGCTTGTCAGTGGTACTATGGATCTATGCTTGTAAGTAATACCAAGGAGCTATGCTTGTCAGTTGTACTTTGTAGCTTTAGTTGCCAGTGGTACCAATGAGCTATGCTTGTCAATGGTACTGTGGAGCTATGCTTATCAGTGGTACCAAGGAGCTATGCTTCTCAATGGTGCTACAGAGCTATGGTTGTCAGTGGTAGTGAGGAGCTATGCTTGTCAGTGGTACCACGGAGCTATGCTTGTTAGTGGTACCAAGGAACTATGCTTGTTAGTGGTACTACAGAGCTATGCTTGTCAGTGGTACTATGGAGCTTTAGTTGCCAGTGGTACCAAGGAGCTATGCTTGTCAATGGTACTGTGGAGCTGTGCTTGTGAGTGGTACCAAGGAGTTATGCTTGTCAGTGGTGCTGCAGAGCTATGCTTATCAGTGGTACCAAGGAGCTTTGCATGTCAGTGGTAACAAGGAGCTATGCTTGTCAGTGGTATTAAGGATCAATGCTTTGTAGTGGTACCACAGAGGTTTTTTCTAAGTGGTACTACAGAGCTATGCTTGTCAGTTGTACCAAGGAGCTATGCTTGTCAGTGGTATCAAGGAGCTATGCTTATCAGTGGTACCAAGGAGCTATGCTTGTTAGTGGTACCACAGAGCTATGGTTGTCAGTGGTATGAAGGAGCTATGCTTGTCAGTGGCACCAAGGAGCTATGCTTATCAGTGGTACCAAAGAGCTATGCTTGTAAGTGGTACTACAGAGTTATGCTTGTCAGTGGTATGCAGGAGCTATGCTTGTCAGTGGTATTAAGGAGCTATGCTTGTTAGTGGTACTACACTGCTATGTTTGTCAGTGGTACTATGGAGTTATGCTTGCCAGTGATATGAAGGAGATTGGCTTGTCGGTTGTACTATGGAGCTATGCTTGGTAGTGGTACTGCAGACTTATGCATGTCATTGGTGTCATGGAGCTATGCTTGTCAGTTGTATTAAGAAGCTATGCTTGTTAGTGGTACTACAAAGCTATACTTGTCAGTGGTACTATGGAGCTATGCTTGTCAGTCGTTCCAAGGAGCTATGCTTGTCAGTGGTACTATGGAGCTAAGCATGTCACTGGTACTAAGGATCTATGCTTACCAGTGGTACTACAGTGCTATGCTTCTCAGTGCTACTATGGAACTGTGGTTGTCAGTGGTACCTATTAGCTATGCTTGTCAGTGGTACTAAGAACCTATGCTTGTTAGTGGTATTACAGAGCTATGCTTGTCAGTGGTACCAATAAGCTATGCTTGTCAGTGGCATCATGTAGCTATGCTTATTAGTTGCTTTAAGTAGCTGTGCTTTTTAGTAGTTATACAGAGCTATGCTTGTCAGTGGTACCACAGAGCTATGCTTGTCAGTGGCACCGAGGAGCTATGCTTGTCAGTGATATTAAAGTGCTATGCTTGTTAGTGCTACCACAGAGCTATGTTTCTCAGTGTTACTATGGAGCTATGTTTGTCAGTGATGCCAAGGAGCTATGCTTGTCAGTGGTATCAAGAAGCTCTGCTTGTCAGTGGTACCAAGTAGCTATGCTTATCAGTTGTTTTAAGGAGTGATGCTTGTTAGTGGTACTACAGAGCTATGCTTGTCAGTGGTACTGTGGAGCTATGCTTGTCAGTGGTACTATGGAACTATGCTTGTAAGTAAAACCAAGGAGCTATGCTTGTGAATAGTACTGTGGAGCTATGCTTGTCAATGGAGCTATGTGCTTGTCAGTGGTGCTGCAGAGCTATAGTTGTCAGTGGTACCAATGAGCTATGCTTGTTAGTGTTATCTAGGAGCTATGCTTGTCAGTGGTACCAAGGAGCTATGCTTGTTAATGGTACTACAGAGCTATGCTTGTCAGTGGTATCAAGAAGCTCTGCTTGTCAGTGGTACCAAGTAGCTATGCTTATCAGTTGTTTTAAGGAGTTATGCTTGTTAGTGGTACTACAGAGCTATGCTTGTCAGTGGTACTATGGAGCTATGCTTGTCAGTGGTACTATGGAGCTATGCTTGTAAGTAATACCAAGGAGCTATGCTTGTCAGTTGTACTTTGGAGCTTTAGTTGCCAGTGGTACCAAGAAGCTAAGCTTGTCAGTGTTACCATGGAGCTACGCTTTTCAGTGGTACCAAGGAGCTATGCTTGTCAGTGGTACCAAGGAGATATGCTTGTCAGTGGTACTACTGAGCTATGCTTGTCAGTGGTACTATGGAGCTATGCTTGTCAGTGGTACCATGAAGCTATGCTTGTCAGTGGTACTATGGAGCTTTGCATGTCACTAGTACCAAGGATCTATGCTTGCCAGTGGTACTACATAGCTATGCTTGTCAGTGGTACTTTAGAACTATGGTTGTCAGTGGAACTAATAAGCTATGCTTGTTAGTGGTACTACAGAACTATGCTTGTCAGGGGTACAAATGAGCTATGCTTGTCAGTGGTACCAACGAGCTATGTTTATCAGTTGTTTTAAGGAGCTATGCTTGTTAGTGGTACTTCAGAGCTATGCTTGTCAGTGGTACTATGGAGCTATATTTGTCAGTGGTACCAAGGAGCTATGCTTGTCAGTGGTATTAAAGAGCTATGCTTGTCAGTGGTACCAAGGAGAAATGCTTGTCAGTTGTACTACGCAACTATACTTGTCAGTGGTACCAAGGAGCTATGCTTGTCAGTGATACCAAGGAGCTATCCTTGTCAGTTGTTCTGTGGAGCTTTGCTTGTCAGTGGTACTATGGAGCTATGCTTGTCAGTGGTACCAAGGAGCTATGCTTGTCAGAGGTATTAAGGAGCTATGCTTGTCATTGGTACCAAGGAGCCATGCTTGTCAGTTGTACCAAGGAGCTATGCTTGTCAGTGGTATTAAAGAGCTATGCTTGTCAGTGGTACCGAGGAGCTATGCTTGTCAGTGGTATCAAGGAGATATGCTTGTCAGTGATACCAAGGAGCTATCCTTGTCAGTTGTTCTGTGGAGCTATGCTTGTCAGTGGTACTATGGAGCTATGCTTGTCAGTGGTACCAAGGAGCTATGCTTGTCAGAGGTATTAAGGAGCTATGCTTGTCATTGGTACCAAGGAGCTATGCTTGTCAGTTGTACCAAGGAACATACTTGTCAGTAGTATTAAAGAGCTATGCTTGTCAGTGGTACCATGGAGCTATGCTTGTCAGGAGTACCAAGGAGCTATGCTTGTCAGTGGTATTAAGGAGCTATGCTTGTTAGTGGTACTACAGTGCTATGCTTGTCAGTGGTACTATGGAGTTATGCTTGCCAGTAGTACCAAGGAGCTATGCTTTTTGGTGGTACTATGGAGCTATGTTTGTCAGTGGTACTACTGAGCTATGCTTGTCAATGGTGTCAAGTAGCTATGTTTGTTAGTGGTACTACAAAGCTAGGCTTGTCAGTGGTACTTCAGAACTGTGCTTGTCAGTGGTACTAAGGGGCTATGCTTGTCAGTGGTACCATGGAGCTATGCTTGTCAGTGGTACCACAGAGCTATGCTTGTCAGTGGTACCAAGTAACTATGCTTATCTGTTGTTTTAAGGAGTTATGCTTGTTAGTGGTACTACAGAGCTATGCTTGTCAGTGGTACTATGGAGCTAAGCTTGTCAGTGGTACTATGAAGCTATGCTTATCAGTAATACCAAGGAGTTATGCTTGTCAGTTGTACTATGGAGCTTTAGTTGTCAGTGGTACCAAGGAGATATGCTTGTCAATGGTACTGTGGAGCTATGCTTCTCAGTGGTACTATGGAGCTATGCTTGTCAATGGTACCAAGGAGCTATGCTTGTCAGTGGTACCAAGGAGCTATACTTGTTAGTGGTAATACAGAGCTATCCTTGTCAGTGTTATCAACAAGCTCTGCTTGTCAGTGGTACCAAGTAGCTATGCTTATCAGTTGTTTTAAGGAGTTATGCTTGTTAGTGGTACTACAGAGCTATGCTTGTCAGTGGTACTATGAAGCTATGCTCGTCAGTGGTACTATGGAGCTATGCTTGTAAGTAATACCAAGGAGCTATGCTTGCCAGTTGTACTTTGGAGCTTTAGTTGCCAGTGGTACCAAGGAGCTATGCTTGTCAATGGTACTGTGGAGCTATGCTTATCAGTGGTACCAAGGAGCTATGATTGTCAACGGTGCTACAGAGCTATGGTTGTCAGTGGTACTGAGGAACTATGCTTGTCAGTGGTACCACGGAGCTATGCTTGTTAGTGGTATCAAGGAGCTATGCTTGTTATTGGTACTACATAGCTATGCTTGTCAGTGGTACCAAGAAGCTCTGCTTGTCAGTGGTACCAAGTAACTAGCTTATCAGTTGTTTTAAGGAGTTATACTTGTTCGTGGTACTACAGAGCTATGCTTGTCAGTGGTACTATGCAGCCATGCTTGTCAGTGGTACTATGAAGCTATGCTTATCAGTAATACCAAGGAGCTATGCTTGTCACTTGTACTATGGAGCTTTAGTTATCAGTGGTACCAAGGAGATATGCTTGTCAATGGTACTGTGGAGCTATGCTTCTCAGTGGTACTACGAAGCTATGCTTGTCAGTGGTACCAAAGAGCTATGCTTCTCAGTGGTACCAAAGAGCTATGCTTGTTAGTGGTACTACGGAGCTATGCTTGTCAGTGATACCAAAGAGTTATGCTTGCAGCGGTATTAAGGAGCTATGCTTGTTTGTGGTACTACAATGCTATGCTTGTCAGTGGTACGATGGAGCTATGTTTGTCAGTGGTACTGCAGACTTATGCTTGTCAGTGGTGTCAAGGGGCTATGCTTGTCAGTTGTATTAAGAAGCTATGCTTGTTAGTGGTACTGAAAAGCTATGCTTGTCAGTGGTACTGTGTTGCAGTGCTTTTCACTGGTACCAAGGAGCTATGCTTGTCATTGGTACTTTGTAGCTAAGCATGTTACTGGTACTAAGGATCTATGTTTGCCAGTGGTACTACAGAGCTATGCTTGTTAGTGGTACTACAGTACTATGCTTGTTGGTGGTACTACGGAGTTATGCTTGCCAGTGGTGTCAAGGAGCTATGCTTGTTAGTGGTACTACAAAGCTATACTTGTCAGTGGTGCTATGGAGCTGTGCTTGTCAGTGGTAAGAAGGGGCTATGCTTGTCAGTGGTACTATGGAGCTATGCGTTTGGGTGGTACTACGAAGCTATGCTTGTCAGTGGTACCAAGGAGCTATACTTGTCAGTGGTACTTTGTAGCTAAGCATGTCACTGGTACTAAGGAGCTATGTTTGCCAGTGGTACTATAGAGCTTTTCAGTGCTACTATGGAACTGTGGTTGTCATTAGTACCAAGTAGCTATGCCTGTCAGTGGTACTAAGAAGCTGTGCTTGTTAGTGGTACTACAGAGCTATGCTTGTCAGTGGTACCAAGGAACTATGCATGTCAGTGGTACCAAGGAACTATGCTTGTCAGTGGTATTAAGGATCAGTGCTTGTTAGTGGTACCACAGAGTTTTTTTTTTCTAAGTGGTACTACAGAGCTATGCTTGTCAGTTGTACCAAGGAGCTATGCTTGTCAGTTGTACCAAGGAGCTATGCTTGTCAGTGGTACCAAGGAGCTATGCTTGTCATTGGTACCAAGGAGCTTTGGTTGTTAGTGGTACCACAGAGCTATGCTTCTCAGTGGTACTACAGAGCTATGCTTGTCAGTGGTACGAAGAAGCTATACTTGTCAGTGGTATTAAGGAGCTATGCTTGTTAGTGGTACTACAGTGCTATGCTTGTCGATGGTACTATAGACTTATGCTTGCCAGTGGTACCAAGAAGCTATGTTTGTCAGTGGTACTACAAAGCTATGTTTGTCAGTGGTACTACAAAGCTATGGTTGTCAGTGGTACCAAGGAGCTATGCTTGTCAGTGGTACCAAGGAGCTATGCTTGTTAGTGGTACTACAGAGGTATGCTTGTTTGTGGTATCAAGAAGCTCTGTTTGTCAGTGGTACCAAGTAGCTATGCTTATCAGTTGTTTTAAGGAGTTATGCTTGTTAGTGGTACTACAGAGCTATGCTTGTCAGTGGTACTATGGAGCTATGCTTGTATGTAATACCAAGGAGCTATGCTTGTCGGTTGTTCTATGGAGCTTTAGTTGCCAGTGGTACCAATGAGCTATGCTTGTCAATGGTACTGTGGAGTTGTTCTTGTCAGTGGTACCAAGGACCTATGCTTGTCAATGGTGCTACAGAGCTATGGCTGTCAGTGGTACCAAGGAGCTATGCTTGTCAGTGGTACCAAGGAGCTGTGCTTATCAGGGGTACCAAGGAGCTATGCTTGTTAGTTTTACTACAGAGCTATGCTTGTCAGTGATATCAAGAAGCTCTGCTTGTCAGTGGTACCAAGTAGCTATGCTTATCAAGTAAACGTAAAATAACAAAAACAGATAACAATCCACGGGTACCTTGCCAAAGCAGTAAAGCAAACGTACACAACAGAAGTAGTTGTCTAAACGCGATTTAATCAATGCACAAGCGTTTTCGCCGCAACCTCTGTCGCAGCTTCTTCAGAGTAAAAGCACAAAATCAAAGCAGTTACAAATATTTAAAAATTAAATGCAGGAAGTGATGTCAAGATAACATCCAACTATTACGCGAGGTTGCCAAACCAAACCTCGCACAAAAAACTATACACTCACTGTTACAGTTATCGAAATGGTACAAATTACCAATAACGTTTTAAAAGCCAACAGGCTTATTTATAAAAACTGTAAATACATACATATTTAATATTAACTTCAGGCATATAATCAAATCTAAATGAGGCATGCCTTAGTTTTCAAAATAGTAAAAATCCTTACCAATAAAAACATATGATTTATCTCAATGTGAATAAAGAGTCCTGGAAACACTCACTCTAACATATAATAAGGAAACACGAAGTTGGTGTGAGATTTGGGTTGGAAGCCAACATTTAAAAAGGGGAAATTACATACAGGAACTCAAATAAAGTTAAATTACAATAAATATATGTAATACTTGTGTACAAACAAATAGTACAACATACAAAACAGTATTTAAGGTAGTTAAAAAACTCTAGTCTAAGCAAGGGGGAAATAACCTGGGTATCTATCTTAAATAGCTCCTTAATTTCAAGACAGAAGAGATGTTACAGTTTTCGTTAAGTCCTGGATGGCGAAAAGCATCAAGCTTCAATTGCCATTCCAGTTCCCGGTTTTCAAGAAGTAGTGAAACAGGACCCCCTCTAATCTTTGTAAGTACTTGGTCTATGGCCATAAAGGAAAAACTATGTCCTGGGTTAGAAACAACATGCTTGGCCAGTGCATTTTCATGCTTTTTATTTTTAATGGCATACATGTGTTCATAAACACGGTCATGGACTCTACGGTCCGTTTTGCCAATATAAAAAGCAGGACAGCAGTCGCACTGAGCAACATAAATTATGGACCTACTTTCACAATTAAGAGGAAAGTGAATGGAGTATTTCCTATTCCTAATGAGGAAAGTTTCACCCACTTTGATTTGGTTACACCAGTTACAAAAGCCACAGATGGACATACCTTTCCTTTTATTGAAAGTGTAAAATGTTAAGTCTCTTTGTAACATTTCTTTAAGATTGTTACCTCTTTTAAACACAAATGAAGGGGACCAGCCTAACTTCTCCACTAAGGTTGAATTATTGGTTATGAAATGCCCATTTTTCCGTATTATGGATAGGATGGAATTAGTATTCAGACTAAAAGTTGTAACAAAACTTAGAGGAAAATCACGTCTCCCTCCTCTAATAGGTGAACCGACTATAATGTCAAGTTCATCTCGCGAATCAGATGGTATTTCGGGATAATGCAAACAAGGAGGAGGGGTGTGTGATTGGCTCAATAGTGGTTTATAAAACCCATTGATCCTTTTAGAATCAACCTCTAGAATTAATTCATCCAAGAGTCGTACAGGATAGCCACGGTTGATGAACATTTCCTTCAAGAGGCTACATTCAAACCGGAAGTCTGTAACGGTACTGCACATTCTTACTGCTCTGACTAGCTGCCCCTTTACTATTGACCGTTTTTGTCTGTACGGGTGGTAGCTAGTGTAATGAAGCAGAGAATTGCAGTAAGTCGGCTTCCTGTAGACTCTAGAGGTGAAAACATTAGTGTTTACGTCCTTCACAATTTTCACATCAAGATAGTCAATCTCTAAAACAGAGAATTTAAATGTAAATTTTAAAAACTCTGTTGTTGCATTCAAGGTGTTAACAAAACCAGCTGCATCCAGGTCACTCCCTTTAAACAAGATGAACATGTCATCCAAGAAGCGGGTATAGTATTTGACAAGACACATCAAACGGGGGTCTGAGTACAGAATTTTCTTCTCCCAAAAGCCCATAAAGAAGTTGGCAACACTAGCTCCACAAGGGTATTCCTGTTGTGTACGTTTGCTTTACTGCTTTGGCAAGGTACCGGTGGATTGTTATCTGTTTTTGGTTTTTTACGTTTACTTCATCTAGTTTGTCTCGTTATGGCCACAGGAGGTCCTGTTAGCCCTAGCAGTCCTCACCTGTTTGATTCTACGGCGATTCCACCAAAGGACAACAATGTGGATCTTTCAGCCTTGCTGGTAAACCTATCCCAACGGTTAGACCAGCTCAATGCACGCATGGACGCAATGCAGGAATGTGTCACTACTCGGAGTGTTTTAGCTCCTGCAGCTTTTGGTACAACACGGACTGATGGTACTCAGAGCGACAGTCCGGACGTACCAATACCTGCAGCACAACCCTTTGTCCAGCAGCCTTCTGCTGGTAATATTTCTACGCAAAATGTTTTTTTAACGGATCCTGGTTTACAAGTTAACGGTAGGCTAACACAGACTCAAAGGGATTTACCACCTCCAAGCGCACCTACCGTTAATGCCAACAATTATGTTCGGGTTGGTAACATTTTACCGGGTACTGTTTTTCCCGATGCTTCCAGTTCTCACTTTGGTTCTGTTTCTGACGTAGGGGGTGTGCCTAATCTGTCAGAATGGATGATTAATACAGATATTTTCAGTTTTACTCAACAAGGACCCTGTACAAACAGGAATGACCAGGACAATTTTAATAATGAAGGAATAACTGACAAGCTGAAAATCTTTGACAACAAACTCCTTAAGCTGAAAAAATTACAGCTTGAGTCAGCTTACTTAAAACAATGCATATGTGATAATTTAATACCAAAAGGGTTAAGAAATAATTTCTCACCTTCTGGACTCATAGTGGATCCCCTTTTTCTTAATGATTTAAAAAGTCTGTTTCAACAGCAGGGCATCCAGCTTCTTGAATTGATCATGAAACACTATGCCACACATATTAATTTATTAATTGGTGAAATTGATTCTTTAGATAACGAAATTAAAGGTGATATGGACTTTTCCCGATATAGATACGATTATAATCGTATCCTTACAAGCATTGATACATTATTGGTCAAATTGAAAGTGAATAAAACTAAAAAACTGACCAGAGACAGACTTGCTTACCAGAGCAATAATGCATATCCCAGATTAATTTACCCTACGACTAGACCTCCCCCAGCTATTAGCACTCCGGATTTGCTTGAACCTGATGATGACTTGGCAGGTGTTCCTGGTGCAACAGGTGATGACTCCCCTGAGGTCATAGATGTAGGTCCCAGACATAGCAATAGAATAAAAGGCATGACTAACAACAATGTTGGCCATAACAATTTGAAAGGGAATAAGGGCCATAATAATAATTTTTTAGGACAGCGAAACAATCGCACCTTCAACAACAGGAAGAGGAACTAGAACAATTAAACCTGAACCCCTCGGGACCAATGAGAACTGATATGGTGGTTAATGAGATTTTTAACCACCCTTTCGGTGATCAACCTTACCCAACTGTTATTACAAATAAAAAAGGCTATTTTAAAATTTACAACTTTTCAGAGGTCACTCATGATGAGGAATTAGTAGAACTTTTAGCTTACGGAAATACTTTCGTCCCCAGTAGACATAGTAGCATTTCAAAGGACATTATTGACCTTAAATGTTTTGTCCGTAAGCTTAATTTAAAACTCTTGTTTAATAATGACCTCCCTGAGCCTAGTGGGACTTTGAAATTACCCAGTGTCTTTAATCCACCTTTACATCCTTCACTCCACCTTTTTGAGAGTGTATGTGAAGTTGACTTTAGGCACCAATGTTCCAATTTACATAGTACATCCCATGTAAGTAATTTCAATACTACTAAAGAACAACTACTACTATTGGACCACCTTTGTAGATCACCGGTCAGACTTATTAAACCTGACAAGGGTGGTGGTTTAGTTATATTTGATGACAGTATGTATAAAGAGAAAATGGCATCTGTGCTGTCATCTCCTGCATACATGGTATCTTCCATTAATGAAGTCAACATTGCTCACCACAGGATTAGGGGTTACTTCCGTGATTTCTTTTTGGAGGGTAAAATTGACATTGACACATATAATTACATTGATATTACTTTACCCAAAATCCCTGTGATGTTTGGCATTCCCAAGGTCCATAAAGACACCAAGAATCCACCCATGAGAGCCCTTATTGATGGTAGGTCATCTATGACATACCCTTGCACTAAACTCATTGATAAGATCCTATCAAAATATATAAAATTCATTCCAAGTGTATGTAAGGATTCTTGGTCGTTTTTGGAGGGTATCAATAACATACCATTCGACAATGAATGTAACTTCCTGACAATTGATATGGTGGACTTATATACATCCATCCCTCATCAGGAAGCTACTGAATGGATTGGCCTCCTTTTACTTGAGGCCAGGGCCCTGAAAGTCGAAGTGGACCTTGTTACTGAACTTCTGGAAATAGTCCTTACGTCTAACTTTTTCATCTTCGATAAGGACTATTTCCTCCAAAAACAGGGGGTAGCTAGGGGCTCCCCTTGTGGAGCTAGTGTTGCCAACTTCTTTATGGGCTTTTGGGAAAAGAAATTTCTGTACTCAGACCCCCGTTTGATGTGTCTTGTCAAATACTATACCCACTTCTTGGATGACATGTTCATCTTGTTTAAAGGGAGTGACCTGGATGCAGCTGGTTTTGTTAACACCTTGAATGCAACAACAGAGTTTTTAAAATTTACATTTAAATTTTCTGTTTTAGAGATTGACTATCTTGATGTGAAACTTGTGAAGGACGTAAACACTAATGTTTTCACCTCTAGAGTCTACAGGAAGCCTACTTACTGCAATTCTCTGCTTCATTACACTAGCTACCACCCGTACAGACAAAAACGGTCAATAGTAAAGGGGCAGCTAGTCAGAGCAGTAAGAATGTGCAGTACCGTTACAGACTTCCGGTTTGAATGTAGCCTCTTGAAGGAAATGTTCATCAACCGTGGCTATCCTGTACGACTCTTGAATGAATTAATTCTAGAGGTTGATTCTAAAAGGATCAATGGGTTTTATAAACCACTATTGAGCCAATCACACACCCCTACTCCTTGTTTGCATTATCCCAAAATACCATCAGATTCGCGAGGTGAACTTGACATTATAGTCGGTTCACCTATTAGAGGAGGGAGACGTGATTTTCCTCTAAGTTTTGTTACAACTTTTAGTCTGAATACTAATTCCATCCTATCCATAATACGGAAAAATTGGCATTTCATAACCAATAATTCAACCTTAGTGGAGAAGTTAGGCTGGTCCCCTTCATTTGTGTTTAAAAGAGGTAACAATCTTAAAGAAATGTTACAAAGAGATTTAACATTTTACACTTTCAATAAAAGGAAAGGTATGTCCATCTGTGGCTTTTGTAACTGGTGTAACCAAATCAAAGTGGGTGAAACTTTCCTCATTAGGAATAGGAAATACTCCATTCACTTTCCTCTTAATTGTGAAAGTAGGTCCATAATTTATGTTGCTCAGTGCGACTGCTGTCCTGCTTTTTATATTGGCAAAACGGACCGTAGAGTCCGTGACCGTGTTTATGAACACATGTATGCCATTAAAAATAAAAAGCATGAAAATGCACTGGCCAAGCATGTTGTTTCTAACCCAGAACATAGTTTTTCCTTTATGGCCATAGACCAAGTACTTACAAAGATTAGAGGGGGTCCTGTTTCACTACTTCTTGAAAACCGGGAACTGGAATGGCAATTGAAGCTTGATGCTTTTCGCCATCCAGGACTTAACGAAAACTGTAACATCTCTTCTGTCTTGAAATTAAGGAGCTATTTAAGATAGATACCCAGGTTATTTCCCCCTTGCTTAGACTAGAGTTTTTTAACTACCTTAAATACTGTTTTGTATGTTGTACTATTTGTTTGTACACAAGTATTACATATATTTATTGTAATTTAACTTTATTTGAGTTCCTGTATGTAATTTCCCCTTTTTAAATGTTGGCTTCCAACCCGAATCTCACACCAACTTCGTGTTTCCTTATTATATGTTAGAGTGAGTGTTTCCAGGACTGTATTATTCACATTGAGATAAATCATATGTTTTTATTGGTAAGGATTTTTACTATTTTGAAAACTAAGGCATGCCTCATTTAGATTTGATTATATGCCTGAAGTTAATATTAAATATGTATGTATTTACAGTTTTTATAAATAAGCCTGTTGGCTTTTAAAACGTTATTGGTAATTTGTACCATTTCGATAACTGTAACAGTGAGTGTATAGTTTTTTGTGCGAGGTTTGGTTTGGCAACCTCGCGTAATAGTTGGATGTTATCTTGACATCACTTCCTGCATTTAATTTTTAAATATTTGTAACTGCTTTGATTTTGTGCTTTTACTCTGAAGAAGCTGCGACAGAGGTTGCGGCAAAAACGCTTGTGCATTGATTAAATCGCGTTTAGACAACTACTCCTGTTGTGTACGTTTGTTTTACTGCTTTGGCAAGGTACCTGTGGATTGTTATCAGCTATGCTTATCAGTTGTTTTAAGGAGTTATGCTTGTTAGTGGTACCAAGGGGCTGCGCTTGTCAGTGGTACCAAGGAGCTATGCTTGTTAGTGGTACTACAGAGCTATGCTTGTCAGTGATATCAAGACGCTCTGCTTGTCAGTGATACCAAGTAGCTATGCTTATCAGTTGTTTTAAGGAGTTATGCTTGTTAGTGATACTACAAAGCTATGCTTGTCAGTGGTACTATGGAGCTATGCTTGTCAGTGGTACTATTGAGCTATGCTTGTAAGTAACATTAAGGAGCTATGCTTGTTAGTTGTACTATGGAGCTTCAGTTGCCAGTGGTACCAAGGAGCTATTCTTGTCAATTGTACTATGGAGCTTTAGTTGTCAGTGGTACCAAGGAGATATGCTTGTCAATGGTACTGTGGAGCTATGCTTGTCAGTGGTACTATGAAGCTATGCTTATCAGTAATACCAAGGAGCTATGCTTGTCAGTTGTACTATGGAGCTTTAGCTGTCAGTGGTACCAAGGAGATATGCTTGTCAATGGTACTGTGGAGCTATGCTTCTCAGTGGTACTATGGAGCTATGCTTGTCAATGGTACCAAGGAGCTATGCTTGTCAGTGGTACCAAGGAGCTATACTTGTTAGTGGTACTACAGAGCTATCCTTGTCAGTGGTATCAAGAAGCTCTGCTTGTCAGTGGTACCAAGTAGCTATGCTTATCAGTTGTTTTAAGGAGTGATGCTTGTTAGTAGTACTACAGAGCTATGCTTGTCAGTGGTACTGTGGAGCTATGCTTGTCAGTGGTACTGTGGAACTATGTTTGTAAGTAATACCAAGGAGCTATGCTTGTGAATAGTGCTGTGGAGCTATGCTTGTCAATGGTACCAAGGAGCTATATGCTTGTCAGTGGTGCTACAGAGCTATGGTTGTCACTGGTACCAAGGAGCTATGCTTGTTAGTGTTACCTAGGAGCTATGCTTGTCAGTGGTACCAAGGAGCTATGCTTGTTAGTGGTACTACAGTGCTATGCTTGTCAGTGGTATCAAGAAGCTCTGCTTGTCAGTGGTACCAAGTAGCTATGCTTATCAGTTGTTTTAAGGAGTTATGCTTGTTAGTGGCACTACAGAGCTATGCTTGTCAGTGGTATTATGGAGCTATGCTTGTCAGTGGTACTATGGAGCTATGCTTGTAAGTAATACCAAGGAGCTATGCTTGTCAGTTGTACTTTGGAGCTTTAGTTGCCAGTGGTACCAAGGAGCTATGTTTGTCAGTGGTACCATGGAGCTATGCTTTTCAGTGGTACCAAGAAGCTATGCTTGTTAGTGGTACCAAGGAAATATGCTTGTCAGTGGTACTATGGAGCTATGCTTCTCAGTGGTACCATGGACCTATGCTTGTCAGTGGTACTATGGAGCTTTGCATGTCACTGGTACCCAGGATCTATGCTTGCCAGTGGTACTACAGAGCTATGCTTGTCAGTGATACTATAGAACTATGGTTGTCAGTGGTACTAATAAGTTATGCTTGTTAGTGGTACTACAGAGCTATGCTTGTCAGGGGTACAAATGAGCTATGCTTGTCAGTGGTATCAACGAGCTATGTTTATCAGTTGTTTTAAGGAGCTATGCTTGTTAGTGGTACTACAGAGCTATGCTTGTCAGTGGTACTATGGAGCTATGTTTGTCAGTGATACCAAGGAGCTATGCTTGTCAGTGGTACCAAGGAGCTATGCTTGTCAGTGGTACCAAGGAGCTATGCTTGTCAGTGGTACTATGGAGCTATGCTTGTCAGTGGTACCAAGAAGCTATGCTTGTCAGTGGTACCAAGGAGATATGCTTGTCAGTTGTACTACACAGCTATACTTGTCAGTGGTACCAAGGAGCTATGCTTGTCAGTGATACCAAGGAGCTATCCTTGTCAGTTGTTCTGTGGAGCTATGCTTGTCAGTGGTACTATGGAGCTATGCTTGTCAGTGGTACCAAGGAGCTATGCTTGTCAGAGGTATTAAGGAGCTATGCTTGTCATTGGTACCAAGGAGCTATGCTTGTCAGTTGTACCAAGGAGCTATGCTTGTCAGTGGTATTAAAGAGCTATGCTTGTCAGTGGTACCAAGGAGCTATGCTTGTCAGTGGTACCAAGGAGATATGCTTGTCAGTTGTAATACAGAGATATACTTGTCAGTGCTATCAAGGAGCTATGCTTGTCAGTGATACCAAGGAGCTATCCTTGTCAGTAGTTCTGTGGAGCTATGCTTGTCAGTGGTACTATGGAGCTATGCTTGTCAGTGGTACCAAGGAGCTATGCTTGTCAGAGGTATTAAGGAGGTATGCTTGTCACTGGTACCAAGGAGCTATGCTTGTCAGTTGTACCAAGGAGCATACTTGTCAGTGGTATTAAAGAGCTATGCTTGTCAGTGGTACCATGGATCTATGCTTGTCAGGAGTACCAAGGAGCTATGCTTGTCAGTGGTATTAAGGAGCTATGCTTGTTAGTGGTACTACAGTGCTATGCTTGTCAGTGGTACTACGGAGTTATGCTTGGCCAGTGGTACCAAGTAGCTATGCTTGTTGGTGGTACTATGGAGCTATGTTTGTCAGTGGTACTACTGAGCTATGCTTGTTTATGGTATCAAGTAGCTATGTTTGTTAGTGGTACTACAAAGCTAGGCTTGTCAGTGGTACTTCAGAACTGTGCTTGTCAGTGGTACCAAGGGGCTATGCTTGTCAGTGGTACTATGGAGCTATGCTTGTCACTGGTACCAATGATCTATGCTTGTCAGTGGTACCACAGAGCTATGCTTGTCAGTGGTATCAAGGAGCTATGCTTGTTAGTGGTACTACAGAGCTATGCTTGTCAGTGGTACCAAGAAGCTCTGCTTGTCAATGGTACCAAGTAACTATGCTTATCCGTTGTTTTAAGGAGTTATGCTTGTTAGTGGTACTACAGCGCTATGCTTGTCAGTGGTACTATGGAGCTAAGCTTGTCAGTGGTACTATGAAGCTATGCTTATCAGTAATACCAAGGAGCTATGCTTGTCAGTTGTACTATGGAGCTTTAGTTGTCAGTGGTACCAAGGAGATATGCTTGTCAATGGTACTGTGGAGCTATGCTTGTCAGTGGTACCAAGGAGCTATACTTGTTAGTGGTACTACAGAGCTATCCTTGTCAGTGGTATTAAGAAGCTCTGCTTGTCAGTGGTACCAAGTAGCTATGCTTATCAGTTGTTTTAAGGAGTTATGCTTGTTAGTGGTACTACAGAGCTATGCTTGTCAGTGGTACTATGGAGCTATGCTTGTAAGTAATACCAAGGAGCTATGCTTGTCAGTTGTACTTTGGAGCTTTAGTTGCCAGTGGTACTGTGGAGCTATGCTTGTCAATGGTACTGTGGAGCTATGCTTATCAGTGGTACCAAGGAGCTATGATTGTCAACGGTGCTACAGAGCTATGGTTGTCAGTGGTACCGAGGAGCTATGCTTGTCAGTGGTACCACGGAGCTATGCTTGTTAGTGGTACCAAGGAACTATGCTTGTTAGTGGTACTACAGAGCTATGCTTGTCATTGGTATCAAGAAGCTCTCCTTGTCAGTGGTACCAAGTAGCTATGCTTATCAGTTGTTTTAAGGAGTTATGCTTGTTGGTGGTACTACAGAGCTATGCTTGTCAGTGGTACTATGGAGCTAAGCTTGTCAGTGGTACTATGAAGCTATGCTTATCTGTAATACCAAGGAGCTATGCTTGTCAGTTGTACTAGGGAGCTTTAGTTGTCAGTGGTACCAAGGAGATATGCTTGTCAGTGGTACTGTGGAGCTATGCTTCTCATGGTACTATGGAGCTTTGCTTGTCAATGGTACAAAGGAGCTATGCTTGTCAGTGGTACCAAGGAGCTATACTTGTTAGTGGTACTACAGAGCTATCCTTGTCAGTGGTATCAAGAAGCTCTGCTTGTCAGTGGTACCAAGTAGCTAGGCTTATCAGTTGTTTTAAGGAGTGATGCTTGTTAGTGGTACTACAGAGCTATGCTTGTCAGTGGTATCAAGAAACTCTGCTTGTCAGTGGTACCAAGAAGCTATGCTTATCAGTTGTTTTAAGGAGTTATGCTTGTCAGCGGTGCTACAGAGCTATGCTTGTCAGTGGTACCAAGGAGCTTTGCATGTCAATGGTAACAAGGAGCTATGCTTGTCAGTGGTACTAAGAAGCTATGCTTGTCAGTGGTACCAGTAAGCTATTCTTGTCAGTGGCACCATGTAGCTATGCTTATTAGTTGCTTTAAGTAGCTATGCTTTTTAGTAGTACTACAGAGCTATGCTTGTCAGTGGTACTATGGAGCTATGCTTGTCAGTGGCACCAAGGAGCTATGCTTGTCAGTGGTATTAAAGTGCTATGCTTGTTAGTGCTACCACAGAGCTATGCTTCTCAGTGTTACTATGGAGCTATGCTTGTCAGTGATGCCAAGGAGCTATGCTTGTCAGTGGTACTACCGAGCTATGCTTTTCTGTGGTACCAAGGAGCTATGCTTGTCAGTGGTATTAAGGAGCTATGCTTGTCAGTGGTACTATGGAGCTGTGCTTGTCAGTGGTGTCAAGGAGCTGTGCTTGTCAGTTGTATTAAGGAGCTATGCTTGTTAGTGGTACTACAAAGCTATGCTTGTCAGTGGTACTATGGAACTATATTTGTCAGTGGTACCAAGGAGCTATGCTTGTCAGTGGTACTAAGAAGCTATGCTTGTTAGTGGTACTACAGAGCTATGCTTGTCAGTGGTGCCATGGAGCTATGTTTGTTAGTGGTACCAAGTAGCTATGCTTATCAGTTGTTTTAAGGAGTTTTGCTTGTTAGTGGTACTACAGAGCTATGCTTGTCAGTGGTAGTATGGAGCTATGCTTGTCAGAGGTACCAAGGAGCTATGCTTTTCAGTGGTACTATGGAGCTATCCTTGTCAGTGGTACCAAGGAGCTATCCTTGTCAGTGGTACCAAGGAGCTATGCTTGTCAGTGGTACCAAGACGCTATGCTTGTCAGGTGTACTATGGAGCTATACTTGTCAGTGGTACTGTGGAGCTGTGCTTGTCAGTGATACCAAGGAGCTATGCTTCTCAGTGGTACTGTGGAGCTATGCTTGTCAGTGGTACTATGGTGCTATGTTTGTCAGTGGTACCAAGTATCTATGCTTGTCAGTGGTACTACAGAGCTATGCTTGTCAGTGGTACCAAGGAGCTATGCATATCAGTGGTACCAAGGAGCTATCCTTGTCAGTTGTACTGTGGAGCTATGCTTGTCAGTGATACCAAGGAGCTATGCTTGTCAGTGATACCAAGGAGCTATGCTTGTCTGTGGTACTGCCGAGCTATGCTTGTCAGTGGCACCAAGGAGCTATGCTTGTCAGTGGTATTAAAGTGCTATGCTTCTTAGTGCTACCACAGAGCTATGTTTCTCAGTGTTACTATGGAGCTATTTTTGTCAGTGATGCCAAAGAGCTATGCTTGTCAGTGGTACTACCGAGCTATGCTTTTCTGTGGTACCAAGGAGCTATGCTTGTCAGTGGTATTAAGGAGCTATGCTTGTCAGTGGTATTAAGGAGCTATGCTTGTCAGTGGTACTATGGAGCTGTGCTTGTCAGTGGTGTCAAGGAGCTGTGCTTGTCAGTTGTATTAAGGAGCTATGCTTGTTAGTGGTACTACAAAGCTATGCTTGCCAGTGGTACTATGGAACTATATTTGTCAGTGGTACCAAGGAGGTATGGTTGTCAGTGGTACTAAGAAGCTATGCTTGTTAGTGGTACTACAGAGCTATGCTTGTCAGTGGTGCCATGGAGCTATGTTTGTTAGTGGTACCAAGTAGCTATGCTTATCAGTTGTTTTAAGGAGTTTTGCTTGTTAGTGGTACTACAGAGCTATGCTTGTCAGTGGTAGTATGGAGCTATGCTTGTCAGAGGTACCAAGGAGCTATGCTTTTCAGTGGTACTACGGAGCTATCCTTGTCAGTGGTACCAAGGAGCTATGCTTTTCAGTGGTACTACGGAGCTATGCTTGTCAGTGGTACCAAGATGCTATGCTTGTCAGTTGTACTATGGAGCTATACTTGTCAGTGGTACTGTGGAGCTGTGCTTGTCAGTGATACCAAGGAGCTATGCTTCTCAGTGGTACTGTGGAGCTATGCTTGTCAGTGGTACTATGGAGCTATGCTTGTCAGTGGTACCAAGGAGCTATGCTTGTCAGAGGTATTAAGGAGCTATGCTTGTCATTGGTACCAATGAGCTATGCTTGTCTGTTGTACCAAGGAGCTATGCTTGTCAGTGGTATTAAAGAGCTATGCTTGTCAGTGCTACCAAGGGGCTATGCTTGTCAGTGGTACCAAGAAGCTATGCTTGTCAGTGGTATTAAGGAGCTATGCTTGTTAGTGGTACTACAGTGCTATGCTTGTCGATGGTACTATGGATTTATGCTTGCCAGTGGTACCAAGAAGCTATGCTTGTTGGTGGTACTACAAAGCTATGTTTTTCAGTGGTACTACAAAGCTATGGTTGTCAGTGGTACCAAGGAGCTATGCTTGTCAGTGGTACCAATGAGCTATGCTTGTCAGTGGTACCAAGGAGCTATGCTTGTTAGTGGTACTACAGAGCTATGCTTGTCAGTGGTATCAAGAAGCTCTTCTTGTCAGTGGTACCAAGTAGCAATGCTTATCAGTTGTTTTAAGGAGTTATGCTTGTTAGTGGTACTACAGAGCTATGCTTGTCAGTGGTACCAAGGAGCTATGCATGTCAGTGGTACCAAGGAACTATGCTTGTCAGTGGTATTAAGGATCAGTGCTTGTTAGTGGTACCACAGAGTTTTTTTTTCTAAGTGGTACTACAGAGCTATGCTTGTCAGTTGTACCAAGGAGCTATGCTTGTCAGTGGTACCAAGGAGCTAAGCTTGTCATTGGTACCAAGGAGCTTTGGTTGTTAGTGGTACCACAGAGCTATGCTTCTCAGTGGTACTACAGAGCTATGCTTGTCGGTGGTACCAAGAAGCTATGCTTGTTAGTGGTATTAAGGAGCTATGCTTGTTAGTGGTACTACAGTGCTATGCTTGTCGATGGTACTATGGATTTATGCTTGCCAGTGGTACCAAGAAGCTATGCTTGTTGGTGGTACTACAAAGCCCTGTTTTTCAGTGGTACTACAAAGCTATGGTTGTCAGTGGTACCAAGGAGCTATGCTTGTCAGTGGTACCAATGAGCTATGCTTGTCAGTGGTACCAAGGAGCTATGCTTGTTAGTGGTACTACAGAGCTATGCTTGTCAGTGGTATCAAGAAGCTCTTCTTGTCAGTGTTACCAAGGAGCTATGCTTGTTAGTCGTACCACAGAGCTATGCTTCTGAGTGGTACTACGGAGCTATGCTTTTCAGTAGTACCAAGGAGCTATGCTTGTCAGTGGTACTACGGAGCTATGCTTGTCAGTGGTACGAAGGAGCTATGCTTGTCAGTGGCAATAAGGAGCTATGCTTGTTAGTGGTACTACAGTGCTATGCTTGTCAGTGGTACTACGGAGTTATGCTTACCCGTGATACTAAGGAACTTTGCTTATCGGTTGTACTACTGAGCTATGCTTGTCAGTGGTACTGCTGACTTATTTATTTATTTACATTTGTTAACCGGGGCATGTCTGACTTAGTGAAAAAGGCCCTTTTTCAGCAGAGGCCCAGGGAGAAAAGCTCCTCAAAGAAAAATTACAGACACCTTTATTTATTTAGACATGATCAGTATACACACAAATTACAAGAGACATGTTTTTACAATGATATGCGGCACATAAACAGTTACAGTGGAGAGAACAAACAAAAAAATATTAATTTTAAAAATAATGGTAATTAATAGATTTGTGTTGTACAGCTGAAATTTGGAACATAGGTAGAATACATACACAGTACACAGGTACAGTACATACAGGTACAGTTCATTAGCCAGTCTTTGTGAGTAAGACTGAAAACTATTATCAAGTGCTGTAGATTTAGTATGTATATGTTATCTGCTTTCACTAGCCTGGGGAGCAATCATGGCACTGCCAACTTTGCTTGAGATGTTGCCTGATGAGGTCTTTAAAGGAGGCTTTGGGTAATGTGTTTTGAATGCTAGTGGGGACAGAGTTCCATTTTTAGCCACTGAACTATTATATAGTGCATCTCCAAAGCTATTGTAGCTGTTGATGACTTCTAGTACTAGTTTGCTTGATGATCGAAGAGACCTTTTGGCTGAGTGATGTTGTACTAGCTTTTTGAGGGCAGGACACTTATTGGGGAGGTAATAGATAGAATGACAGAGACAAAGCTGATTGTAGGTTAGGAGGTTGGGCAGTTCAAGTCAGTGGAGCTATCTCAAAGCAGTTCAGTGATGAGTTCTATATGAGCAATTTGCAGCAAAGTGGGCAATTCTGTTATAGCAGGCTTCCATTTTGCTTAGTTCAGTTTTGTTGAGATTATTCAGAATGGGAGATGCATAGAGTAGGGTGGATAGAAGTTGGGAGCGAGCAATGGCTGATCTTGTGTTGTTGGTAAGAAATGGTTTGATACGGTAGATTGACCCTAGTTTGGCATGTACTTTTTTAATAGTTAAGTTGAGATGACTATCAAATTTTAGGTATGAGTCTATGGTTATTCTCAATAGCTTAGCCTGTGCTACTGGAGCAATTGGAGTAGCATTTGTGGAGTAGATAGTGAATTGACTGTTAGTGTTTTTGTTAGAACTGGTTATAATCATAAGCTGAGTTTTCTTTGGATTGAGGATAAGTTGGGCTTTGGTAAGGTAGTTTTCAACGTTAGAGAATGCTAGTTGAGTTGTTTTCAGGAGGGCGGGAATGTTTTGTGCAGCACAGATTAAGGTAGTGTCATCTGCATACTGAATTATAGATGCATTCTGTGTGGAGGTATGGAGGTCATTTGTGAAGACTGTGAATAGTAATGGCCCTAAGATAGAACCCTGTGGGACTCCTATAGTTATGGGCAGCTGAGGAGAGAGAATTTTCCCATTTCACAGCTTGGTACCTTTCAGTTAAGTAGCTTTGGAACCAGGTAAGAGTGGAATTTGATAGATGATATTGGTTTAGTTTGTTTAGCAGGATTTGGTGTGAGACTGTGTCAAATGCTTTGGACATATCCAAAAAAAAAAAGAGTTGACACTTGTAGGCCTTCATTTTTGAGACAGTTTACTGTGTCTGTGAAGCAGAGGAGGGCTGTAGTGGTACTATGGGCAGGTCTGAAACCATACTGAGTAGGTGACAGGATGTTGCTGTTTAGGATATAGTTTAGCATCTGGGTATGGATGCATTTTTCTAGGATTTTGGCCAGGGGGGAAGAGTAAAGCAATGGGTCTGTAGTTATTAAGTTCAGTGGAGGTCCCGCCTTTATGTATGGGTGTAACATATGATATTTTCCAGAGTTTGGGCACATAGTTTTTAACAATTGATCTGTTTATGAGAGTGGAGACTGGGATAGCAATAACATCTGCTGTGAGTTTCAAGAAATAGCTGGGGAGTAGGTTGGCTGCTGTTGATGAGGATTTTAGTTTGGAGAGCATGCTTTTGATTGAAGTGGTGGAAACTGTTTTGAGGGTTAAGCTTGTATTAGTGTTATTTGTGTTGGGGGGATAGTGAGGAAAGAACTGTCCTGTGATACTAAGGATAGAATTGAGTTCACAAAGTGGGAGTTGAATTGTGTTTCGATGAGAACTTTAGTGTCAGGGGTGGTTGGTTTGGGGGTAGCCTTTTGGGTGATTTTAGTAGCTGGTTTACATTTTTCCAAAATTTTTGCGGGTTGTGTTGGTATTTAGTTTGTAATGTTGTGTAGTAGGATTTTTTGTCCAGCCTAATGCATTTTTTTGCACGGTTGCACAGTTCTTGGTACTTAGTTAGGCTTTGTGTTTCTTTGTTTTTTGATAGTAAAGCCAGGCAGTGTCTCTGGACTTGAGGATTTGTTTGGTTTCTTTACTGAGCCAGGGGTTTGTAGAGGTTCTAACCTTGATTTTGGCAATGGAGCAACAGTGTCTAGGTATTGTAGAAATGTTTTGTTGAAATATGCTACAGCCTGGTCAAGTGGGAGGGTTTTTAGGGGGGGGGGTCCAGTCACAGTTACAGAGTAAAGTGTTGAGGACCTCAGGAGAGAATTTTTTTCTGTTTCTAGTGGATATATAGTTAGTGGTTTTGAATATGCTTGTTCTACTACGTATAAAGTATATTATGTTGTGACCACTTAAGGTGTCTGGGAGACTGCCTGTGTGAGGGTACAATGTGGGTTTGTTAGTTAGGACCCAGTCAAGGATGGATTCCCTTTTAGATTTTTTATCACATCTAGTTGGAATTTTGACTAGCTGCTGGTAGCTTATGCTTGTCATTGTTGTCAAGGAGCTATGCTTGACAGTTGTATTAAGAAGCTATGCTTGTTAGTGGTACTACAAAGCTATGCTTGTTAGTGGTACTACAAAGCTATGCTTGCCAGTGGTACTATGGAGCTATGCTTGTCACTGGTACCAAGAACCTATGCTTGTGTGTGGTACTTCAAAGCTATGCTTGTCAGTGGTACCAATGAGCTATGCTTGTCAGTGGTACTATGGAGCTAAGCATATCACTGGTACTAAGGATCTATGCTTGCCAGTGGTACTACAGAGCTATGATTCTCAGTGCTACTATGGAACTGTGGTTGTCAGTGGTACCAAGTAGCTATGCTTTTCAGTGGTACTAAGAAGCTATGCTAGTTAGTGGTACTACAGAGTTATGTTTATCAGTGGTACCAAGAAGCTATGCTTGTCAGTGGCACCAAGTAGCTATGCTTATTAGTTGCTTTAAGTAGCTATGCTTTTTAGTGGTACTACATAGCTATGCATGACAGTGGTACTATGGAGCTATGCTTTTCTGTGGTACCAAGGAGCTATGCTTGTCAGTGGTACCAATGAGCTATGCTTGTCAGTGGTACTACCGAGCTATGCTTTTCTGTGGTACCAAGGAGCTATGCTTGTCAGTGGTATTAAGGAGCTATGCTTGTTAGTGGTACTACAGTGCTATGCTTGTCAGTGGTACTATGGAGCTGTGCTTGTCAGTGGTGTCATGGAGCTGTGCTTGTCATTTGTATTAAGGAACTATGCTTGTTAGTGGTACTACAAAGCTATGCTTGTCAGTGGTACTGTGGAACTATATTTGTCAGTGGTACCAAGGAGCTATGCTTGTCAGTGGTACTAAGAAGCTATGCTTGCAGTGTTGCCATGGCACTATGTTTGTTAGTGGTACCAAGTAGCTATGCTTATCAGTTGTTTTAAGGAGTTTTGCTTCTTAATGGTACTACAGAGCTATGCTTGTCAGAAATACCAAGGCGCTATGCTTTTCAGTGGTACTATGGTGCTATCCTTGTTAGTGGTACCAAGGAGTTATGCTTGTTAGTGGTACCAAGACGGTATGCTTGTCAGTTGTACTACAGAGCTATACTTATCAGTGGTACTGTGAATTTGTGCTTGTCAGTGATACCAAGGAGCTATGCTTCTCAGTGGTACTGTGGAGCTATGCTTGTCAGTGGTACTATGGTGCTATGTTTGTCAGTGGTACCAAGGAGCTATGCTTGTCAGTTGTGCTATGGAGCTATGCTTGTCAGTGGTATCAAGGATCTATGCTTGCCAGTGGTACTACAGAGCTATGCTTGTCAGTGGTACTATGGAGTTATGCTTGCCAGTGGTACCAAGGAGCTATGTTTGTCAGTGGTACTATGGAACTATACTTGTCAGTGGTACCAAGGAGCTATGCTTGTCAATGGTGTGTCAGTGGTACCAAGGAGCTATGCTTGTCATTTGTGCTATGGAGCTATGCTTGTCAGTGGTACCAAGGATCTATGCTTGTCAATGGTGCTACGGAGCTATGCTTGTCAGTGGTACCAAGCATCTATGCTTGCCAGTGGTACTACAGAGCTATGCTTGTCAGCGGTACCAAGGAGCTATGCTTGTCAGTGATACCAAGGAGCTATGCTTGTCAGTTCTACTGTGGAGCTATGCTTGTCAGTGGTACTATGAAGCTATGCATGTCAGTGGTACTGTGGAGCTATTCCTGTCAGTGGTACTGTGGAGCTATGCTTTTCAGTGGTATTACGGAGCTATGCTTGTCAGTTGTACCAAGGAGCTATGCTTGTCAGTGGTACTAAGAAGCTATGGTTGTTAGTGGTACTACAGAGCTATGCTTATCAGTGGTGCCAAGGAGCTTTGCTTGTCAGTGGTACCAAGTAGATATACATATCATTTGTTTTAAGGAGCTATGCTTGTTTTATTTATTTATTTTATTTTACATTTGTTAACCGGGCTAGTCTAGCTGGATATATTTCCATTTTCAGTAGAGGCCCGGGGAGAAAAGCTCCAGCAAAATAAAAAAAAAAATTAAAAATGTTGTTACATGGTAAATAAAAGAATTTAAAAAAGTAAAACAAGTAATAATAACATACTGAAGATATTTACACTTGAAAAAGTGACAATAAAAAATGTAGCACAGTATGATTCATAAGAAATTTTACACATCAAAAGTAGAAAGATTTCAGCAGTATGTTGATTAGAGTTCAAACAGCAACAGCCTTGCTTGCATGAATTAGCTTAAAATGTTAGTAAGTTTATTTGGAAGAGGAAGTATCAGTAGTGAAAGTGGGTGGTTAGTCGGGGTTGCTACAAGGGCATAACCAGTGCGTTTTGAGGTGTTTTTTGAGTTTTTGTTTAAAGAGAGGCAAGGAAGAGAGTTGAGTTAGTTCATTAGGTAGCTGGTTCCAGTTTTTACCCACTGTGTTAGTAAACAGAGAGTCACCAGCCATGTTGTTTGACTTGGTTATGCTAGCAAGGTGTTTGCTAGAAGAACGTAGAATTCAGATTTTTATAGGGGATTAGAAGATTGGAGAGTATAGGGGTGGTGTTGGGTTGGTAAAATATTTTGTGGGCAATGGAGAGTTGGGAGATAATCAGATGGTTTGGGAATTCAAGCCAGTCTAGCTGCCAAAGATTCAGACAGTGGTGGGTTCTACAGGGATTGCCAGTGGCAAATCTGGTGATGTTATTATAGGAAGTTGCTAGTTTGTTAAGATTATTTTTCTTTACGTTAGTATATATAGGTGAGGCCTACAGAAGAGTTGAGGTTAGATGGGAGTGAGCAATCTTGGTTCTGGCTGTTGGGGTTAGGAAAGGTTTGATTCTATATAAGGAGCCTATTTTTCTGTTGACAGTTTTAATGATGTTATTTATATGGTAATAAAATGTAAGGTTATTATCAATGGTAATTCGTAACAGTTTAGTGGTAGAGTCAGGGAATATAATAGTGCCATTAGTGGAAGTGACTGAGAAATCTATGGGAGAGGACTTAGTAGTGGGAGTAAAGAGAAGGAGCTTGGTTTTTTGGCATTAAGAAGGAGGCAGCATTTTGTCAACCATGTTTCTACAATCTTAAAAACATTTTGAGTAAGAGAATGTAGTTCTGATGGGGAGTAAGCTGAGCATACTAGCGTGGAATCATCTGCATAGTGAATGCAGGTGGCTTGAGGAATTGCTACATGGAGGTCATTGATAAATAATGAGAAAAGAAGTGGTCCAAGAATAGAGCCCTGAGGGACTCCGAGGGTGACTGGCAGAAAGGATGAAATTTGATTTTCCCAGAGAACTGCCTGTTGCCTGTTGCTAAGGTAGGATCTGAACCATTTAACAGCTTGAGAGTCAAAGGAAAGGGATTCAAGAATATTGATTAGAAAGGTGTGGTTTACCATGTCGAAAGCTTTTAAGAGGTCAATAAAGAGTGCATATGAGAGGATGTTTTTATTGCGGTTTCTATTGATGGTATCTGTAAAGGATAAAAGGGCAGTTGTGGCACTGTGTGATGGCCTAAAGCCATGCTGGCAGTTTGCTATTATCTTATGTTGAGATAAATGATGTAAAAGTTGTTGGTGAATGCATTTTTCCATAATTTTTGCTAAGGGTGATGAGAGCTATTGGCCGATAGTTATATCATTTGAGTTCCCACCTTTGTGCAGAGGATAATGTGGGAGATTTTCCAAATGTCTGGAATGGTTTCCTCCTTAATTGTCCTATTTATAAGGATGGATATAGGGTAGGCAATTACTTTGGCTGCTTTTTGGAGATATTGTGATGGTAGCTGGTTGGCAGAAGTACAAGGCTTGAGTTTTTGGATGCATTTGTAGATGAAAGTAGAGGAGATGGGTTGCAGTTTGAATGTAGGTAGAGTGCCTGGTATGGTGGTGGGAAGGCTTGAGTTGTCTGGGATTAGTTGCTAGCTAGTGATTGTATGGTCTCAGTGAAGAAAGAATTGAAGGTATTGGCAGTTTGATGGGGGGTATTTGGATCGGCATCAAGTGGGGTGAGTGTTCGAGATTGCCCCGGGGAAAGGAGTTTATTGATACTAGACCAGAACTTCTGGGGATTATTTTGGTGAGTTTGTTGCAGTTTACAGTAGTAGTTCTTTTTATCTGTAAGTATTGCCTTTTTTGTACTATTTCTCAGCTGCCTCAAATTTAGTTGATCAGAGATATTTTTGTTAGCTCTCCACTTAGCACAGGCTTTGTTCCTAAGCAACATTTGATGTCTGGTTTCTTTAGAAAGCCATGGGGCTGGGTTAGACTTCATTTTGATGGACCGTTTAGGTGCATGCCTATGCAGGATAGATACGAATTTAGAGTTAAGATACTTTGCAGCCTCTTCAAGTGGTAGGGTTTTTAAAGGGTTCCAGTCACAGGCACCAAGTTCATTTTGAAATAATTCTGAGTTAAAGTATTTGGTACAGTATGCTATCCTAAAGGTGGGGAGGTTGGGAAGATAATTTTTTTCTCTTATGATGTAGGTCAAAATATGATCACTTACATCATCTGGCAGTGTTCCTACCTTGTAAGATTGTTTCTGTCTATTTATAAGTATCCAGTCCAAGGTGCTCTCTTTTTTATTTGGTTTGTTAATTCTGGTTGTGGAGGTGATAGTTTGGCTAAAGCCATGGAGGTTAATATGAGAGGTAGGATTTTCAGAGATGACACCTTTTCAGTCAGTATTAAAGTCACCTAGTATTATTGTTTCTTGGGGGTAAGTTGAAGACACCCAGCTTAGCATAGCCTCTATTGTAGTGATATTATTTCCAGGTGATAGGTAAATACAGATAATATATAAAGATTTGTTTGGGTTGATTTGAAGTTTGGTGATGAGGACTTCTGCGTTACTATCCTGGGTTGGATTATATGTTAAGGTGGAGATATGAAGTCCATCTTTGAATAGAACTGCTACTCCACCCCCTTTGCATTTTGTTCGATCTTGTCTCACTATATTATAACCTTGGGGAATGATTTCATTGTCTTTAGTCTCTGGTTTCAACCAAGTTTCAGTGAGGAAGAAGATGTCAAAGGAGTGAATATCTAGAAGGGCATGGAGGTGGGCTACTTTATTATTAATGCTTTCGATATTTAGATGTCCTGTTAGGAAAGAGTTATTGAGTTTGGGGTGGGTTGTTAGGGTAATGGGGGTGGTAGGGCCAGGGTTGGGGTGGATGTCACCGTCTTTTGAGGAGGGATTATTTAGTTTAATTACTGAATTATACCTGAGGTTAGTTTGAATTTTCACTTTCTTTATTGTGGGTTTATTGTGTTTAATGTGGGAGAGTCTATGGTATTTAGGTAGTAGGTAGATGGGAATGGAAGTTTCATTAGTATGACTATTAGAGGGTATATGAGTGTGAATTGCTGCTTGTTTAGTTTGTTAGTGGTACTACAGAGCTATGCTTGTCAGTGGTACCATGGAGCTATGTTTTTCAGTGGTACCAAGGAGCTATGCTTGTCAGTAGTACCAAGGAGCTATGCTTGTCATTGGTACTACTGAGCTATACTTGTCAGTGATACTACAGAGCTATGCTTGTCAGTGGTACCATGGAGCTATGCTTTTCAGTGGTACCAAGGAGCTATGCTTGTCAGTGGTACCAAGGAGCTATGCTTGTCAGTGGCACTACTGAGCTATGCTTGTCAGTGGCACCATGGAGCTATGCTTTTCAGTGGTACCAAGGAGTTATGCTTGTCAGTGGTACTAAGGAGCTATGCTTGTCAGTGGTACTACTGAGTTATGGTTGTCAGTGGTACTAATAAGTTATGCTTGTTAGTGGTACTACAGAGCTATGCTTGTCAGTCGTACAAAGGAGTTACGCTTGGCAGTGGTACCAAGGAGCTATGTCTATCAGTTGTTTTAAGGAGCTATGCTTGTTAGTGGTACTATAGAGCTATGCTTGTCAGTGGTACCAATGAGCTATGCTTGCCAGTGGTATTATGGAGCAATTCTTGTCAGTGGTACCAAGGAGATATACTTTTCAGTGGTACCAAGGAGCTATGCTTCTCAGTGATACCAAGAAGCTATCCTTGTCAGTTGTACTGTGGAGCTATGCTTGTCAGTGGTACTATGGAGCTATGCTTGTCAGTGGTACCAAGGCACTATGCTTGTCAGAGATATTAAGGAGCTATGCTTGTCAGTGGTACCAATGAGCTATGCTTGTCAGTGGTACCAAAGAGCTATGCTTGTCAGTGGTATAAAGGAGCTATGATTGTTAGCGGTACTACAGTGCTATGCTTGTCAGTGGTACTACGGAGTTATGCTTGCCAGTGGTACCAAGGAGCTATGCTTGTCGGTGGTACTATGGAGCTAAGTTTGTCAGTTGGCCTACTGAGCTATGCTTGTCAGTGGTGTCAAGGAGCTATGCTTGTTAGTGGTACTACAAAGCTATGCTTATCAGTGGTACTTCAGAGCTGTGCTTGCCAGTGATACCAAGGAGTTATGCTTGTCAGTGGTACCAAGGAGCTGTGCTTGTCAGTGATACCAAGGAGCTATCCTTCTCATTGGTATCAAGGAGCTATGGTTGTTAGTGGTACCACAGAGCTATACTTCTCAGTGGTAGTACAGAGTTATGCTTGTCAGTTGTACCAAGGAGCTATGCTTGTCAGTGGTGTTAAGGAGCTATGCTTCTTAGTGGTACTGCAGTGCTATGCTTGTCAGTGGTGCCAAGAAGCTCTGCTTATCAGTGGTACCAAGTAGCTATGCTTATCAGTTGTGTTAAGGAGTTATGCTTGTTCATGGTTCTACAGAGCTATGCTTGTCAGTGGTACTATGGAGCTATGCTTGTCAGTGGTACTATGGAACTATGCTTGTCAGTAATACCAAGGAGCTATGCTTGTCAGTTGTACTATGGAGCTTTAGTTGTCAGTGGTACCAAGGAGTTATGCTTGTCAGTGATGCTACATAGCTATGCTTGTCAGTGGTTCCAAGGAGTTATGCATGCCAGTTGTACCAAGGAACTATGCTTGTCATTGGTACCAAGGAGCTACACTTGTTAGTGGTACCACAGAGCTATGCTTCTCAGTGGTACTACAGAGCTATGCTTGTCAGTGGTACCAAAGAGCTATGCTTGTCAGTGGTACTATGGAGCTATGCTTGTCAGTGGTACCAAGGAGCTATGCTTGTCAGCGGTATTAAGGAGCTATGCTTGTTAGTGGTATTACAATGCTATGCATGTCAGTGGTACTACAGAGTTATGCTTGCCAGTGGTACCAAGGAGCTTGGCTTATCGGTGGTACTATGGAGCTATGCCTGTCAGTGGTACTGCAGACTTATGCTTGTCTAAGGTGTCAAGGAGCTATACTTGTCAGTTGTATTAAGAAGCTATGCCTGTTAGTGGTACTACAAAGGTATGCTCGTCAGTAGTACTGTGGTGAAATGCTTGTCAGTGGTACCAAGGACCTATGCTTGTGGGTGGTATGCTTGTCAGTGGTACTTTGTAGCTACGCATGTCACTGGTACTAAGGATCTATGTTTACCAGTGGTACTACAGAGCTATGCTTCTCAGTGTTACTATGGAACTGTGGTTGTCAGTGGTACCAAGTAGCTATGCTTGTCAGTTGTACTGTGGAGTTATGCTTGTCAGTGGTACTGTGGAGCTATGCTTGTCAGTGGTACCAAAAAGCTATACTTGTCAGTGGTATTAAGTAGCTATGCTTGTAAGTGGTATCAAGGAGCTATGCTTGTCAGTGGTACCAAGGAGCTATGCTTTTTAGTGGTATTAAGGAGCTATGTTCGTCAGTGGCACTACAGTGCTATTCCTGTCAGTGGTACTACAGAGTTATGCTTGCCATTGGTACCAAGGAGCTATGTTTGTTGGTGGTACTATGGAACTATACTTGTCATTAGTGCCAAGGAGCTATGCTTGTCATTTGTGCTACTGAGCTATGCTTGTCAGAGGTACCAATGATCTATGCTTTTAATGGTGCTACAGAGCTATGCTTGTCAATGGTACCAAGGATATATGCTTTGCAGTGGTACTACAGAGCTATGCTTGTCAGGGGTACCAAGGAGCTATGCATAACAGTGGTACCAAGGAGCTATGCTTGTCAGTGATACCAGAGAGCTATGCTTGTCAGTTGTACTGTGGAGCTATGCTTGTCAGTGGTACTATGGAGCTATGCTTGTCAGTGATACCAAGTAGCTATGCTTGTCAGAAGTATTAAGGAGCTATGCTTGTCAGTGGAACCAAGGAGCTAGTCAGTGGTACCAAAAAGCTAGGCTTGTCAGTGGTATTAAGTAGCTCTGCTTGTCAGTGGTTCCAAGGAGCTGTGCTTGTCAGTGGTAATACGGAGCTATGCTTGTTGGTGGTACTATGGAGTTATACTTGTCAGTGGTACTATGGAGCTGTGCTTGCTAGTTGTATTAAGGAGCTATGCTTGCTTGTGGTACTACAAAGCTATGCTTCTCAGTGGTACTATGGAGCTATGTTTGTCAGTGGTACCAAGGAGCTATGCTTGTCAGTGGTACTAAGAAGCTATGCTTGTTAGTGGTCCTACAAAGCTATGCTTGTTAGTGGTAGTATGGAATTATTCTTGTCAGTGGTACAAGGAGCTATGCTTTTCAGTGGTAATACGGAGCTATCCTTGTCTGTGGTACCAAGGCGCTATGCTTGTCAGTTGCACTACAGAGCTATGTTTGTCAGTGGTATCAAGGATCTATTCTTGCCAGTGGTACTACAGAGCTATGCTTGTCGGTGGTACTATGGAGCTATGCTTGTCAATGGTACTGTGGAGCTATTCTTGTCAGTGATACCAAAGAACTATGCTTCTCAGTGGTACTGTGGAGCTATGCTTCCCATTGATACTATGAAGCTATGTTTGCCAGTGGTACCAAGGAGCTATGCTTGATGGTGGTAATATGGAGCTATGCTTGTCAGTGGTATCAAGGATCTATCCTTGCCAGTGGTACTACAGAGCTATGCTTGTCAGTGGTACTATGGAGCTATGCTTGTCAATGGTACTGTGGAGCTATGTTTGTCAGTGGTACCAAGGAGCTATGCTTGTCAGTGGTACTATGGAGCTATGCTTGTCAGTGGTACCAAAGAGCTATGCTTGCAGTGGTATTAAGGAGATATGCTTGTCAGTGGCACCAAGTAGCTATGCTTATTAGTTGCTTTAAGAAGCTATGCTTTTTAGTGGTACTATAGAGCTATGCTTGTCAGTGGTACCAAGAAGTTATGCATGTCAGTGGTACCAAGGAGCTATGCTTGTCAGTGGTATTAAGGATCAGTGCTTGTTAGTGGTACCACAGAGGTTTTTTCTATGTGGTACTACAGAGCTATGCTTGTCAGTGGTACCAATGAGCTATGCTTGTCATTGGTACCAAGGAGCTATGGTTGTTAGTGGTACCACAGAGGTATACTTCACAGTTGGTACTACAGAGTTTTGCTTGTCAGTGGTACCAAGGAGCTATGCTTGTCAGTGGTTTTAAGGAGCTATGCTTGTTAGTTGTACTACAGTGCTATGCTTCTCAGTGGCACTATGGAGTTATGCTTGCCAGTGGTACTAAGGAGCTTGGCTGTCCATGGTACTATGGAGCTATGATTGTCAGTGGTACTGCAGACTTATTCTTGTCAGTGGTGTCAAGGAGCTATGCTTGTCAGTTGTATTAAGAAGCTATGCTTGTTAGTGGTGCTACAAAGCTATGCTTGTCAGTGGTACTATGGAGCTATGCTTGTCACTGGTACCATGGACCTATGCTTGTCAGTGGTACTATGGAGCCAAACTTGTCACTGGTACTAAGAATCTATGCTTGCCAGTGGTACTACAGAGCTATACTTTTCAGTGCTACTATGGAACTGTGGTTGTCAGTGGTACCAAGTAGCTATGCTTGTCAGTGGTACTAAGAAGCTATGCTTGTTAGTGGTACTACAGAGCTATGCTTGTCAGTGGTACCAAGGAGCTATGCTTGTCAGTGGCACCAAGTAGCTATGCTTATCAGTTGTTTTAAGGAGCTATGCTTTTTAGTGGTACTACAGAGCTATGCTTGTCAGTGGTACTATGGAGCTATGCTTGTCAGTGGTACCAAGGAGCTAGGCTTGTCAGTGGTATTAAAGAGCTATGCTTGTTAGTGCTACCACAAAGCTATGCTTCTCAGTGGTACTACAGAGCTATGCTTGTCAGTGATGCCAAGGAGCTATGCTTGTCAGTGGTACTACAGAGCTATGCTTTTCTGTGGTACCAAGGAGCTATGTTTGTCAGTGGTATTAAGGAGCTATGCTTGTTAGTGGTACTACAGTGCTATGCTTGTCAGTGGTACTATGGAGTTATGCTTGCCAGTGGTACCAAGGAGCTATGCTTGTCAGTGGTGTCAAGGAGCTGTGCTTGTCAGTTGTATTAAGGAGCTATGCTTGTTAGTGGTACTACAAAGCTATGCTTGTCAGTGGTACTATGGAACTATATTTGTCCGTAGTACCAAGGAGCTATGCTTGATGGTGGTACTATGGAGCTATGCTTGTCAGTGGTACTACGGAGCTATGCTTGTCAGTGGTGTCACGGAGCTCTGCTTGTCAGTTGTATTAAGGAGCTATGCTTGTTAGTGGTACTACAAAGCTATGCTTGTCAGTGGTACTATGGAACTATATTTGTCCATAGTACCAAGGAGCTATGCTTGTCAGTGGTACTAAGAAGCTATGCTTGTTAGTGGTACTACAGAGCTATGCTTGTCAGTGGTGCCATGGAGCTATGTTTGTTAGTGGTACCAAGTAGCTATGCTTATCAGTTGTTTTAAGGAATTTTGCTTGTTAGTGGTACTACAGAGCTATGCTTGCCAGTGGTGGTATGGAGATATGCTTGTCAGTGTTACCAAGGAGCTAAGCTTTTTAGTGGTACCAAGATGCTATGTTTGTCAGTTGTACTATAGAGCTATACTTGTCAGTGGTACCAAAGATCTATTCTTGTCAGTGGTACTTCAGAGCTATGCTTGTCAGTGGTACTATGGAGTTATGCTTGCCAGTGGTACCAAGGAGCTATGTTTGTCGGTGGTACTATGGAACTATACTTGTCAGTGGTACCAAGGAGCTATGCTTGTCAGTGGTACCAAGGAGCTATGCTTGTCATTTGTGCTATGGAGCTATGCTTGTTAGTGGTACCAAGGATCTATGCATGCTTGTTAATGGTGCAATGGAGATCTGCTTGTCAGTGGTACCAAGGATCTGTGCTTGCCAGTGGTACTACAGAGCTATGCTTGTCAGCGGTACCAAGGAGCTATGCATATCAGTGGTACCAAGGAGCTATGCTTGTCAGTGATACCAAGGAGCTATGCTTGTCAGTTGTACTGTGGAGCTATGCTTGTCAGTGGTACTATGGAGCTATGCTTGTCAGTGGTACCAAGGAGCTATGCTTGTCAGATGTATTAAGGAGTTATGCTTGCCAGTGGTACTATGGAGCTATGTTTGTCAGTGGTACCAAGGAGCTATGCTTGTCAGTGGTACTATGGAGCTATGCTTGTCAGTGGTACCAAGGAGCTATGCTTGCAGTGGTATTAAGGAGATATGCTTGTCAGTGGCACCAAGTAGCTATGCTTATTAGTTGCTTTAAGAAGCTATGCTTTTTAGTGGTACTATAGAGCTATGCTTGTCAGTGGTACCAAGAAGTTATGCATGTCAGTGGTACCAAGGAGCTATGCTTGTCAGTGGTATTAAGGATCAGTGCTTGTTAGTGGTACCAAGAAGCTGCTATGCTTGTCAGTGGTACCAAGAGGCTATGCTTTTCAGTGGTACTACAGAGCTATCCTTGTCTGTGGTACCATGGAGCTATGCTTGTCAGTGGTACCAAGGCACTATACTTGTCAGTGGTACTGTGGAGCTATGCTTGTCAGTGATACCAAGGAGCTATGCTTCTCAGTCGTACTGTGGAGCTATGATTGTCAGTGGTATTCTGGAGCTTTGCTTGTCAGTGGAACTACAGAGCAATGCTTGTCAGTGGTACTATGGAGTTATGCTTGCTAATGTTAGCAAGGAGCTATGCTTGTCATTTGTACTACAGAGCTATGCTTGTCAGTGGTACCAAAGATCTATGCTTGTCAATGGTGCTACTGAGCTATGCTTGTCAGTCTTTCCAAGGATCTTTGCTTGCCAGTGGTACTACAGAGCTATGCTTGTCACCGGTACCATGGAGCTATGCATATGAGTGGTGCCAAGGAGCTATGCTTGTGAGTGATAACAAAGAGCTATGCTTGTCAGTTGTTCTGTGGTGCTAGGCTTGTCAGTGGTACTACAGAGCTATGCTTGTCAGTGGTACCATGGAGCTATGCTTGTCAGTGGTACCAAGGAGCTATGCTTGTCAGTGGTACCAAGGAGCTATGCTTGTCAGAGGTATTAAGGAGTTATGCTTGTCAGGGGTACTACAGAGCCATGATTGTCAGTGGTGCCATGGAGCTATGCTTGTTAGTGGTACTACAAAGCTTTGCTTGTCAGTGGTACTATGGAGCTGTGCTTGTCAGTGGTACCAAGGAGCTGTGCTTATCAGTGGTACTACGGAGCTATGCTTGTCATGGTACCAAGTAGCTATGCTTGTCAGTAGTACCAAGGAGCTCTGCTTGTCAGTGGTACCAAGTAGCTTCGCTTATCAGTTGTTTTAAGGAGTTATGCTTGTTAGTGATACTACAGAGCTATGCTTGTCAGTGGTACTATGGAGCTATGCTTGTTAGTAATACCGAGGAGCTATGCTTTTCAGTTGTACTATGGAGCTTTACTTGTCAGTGGTACCAAGGAGCTATCATTGTCTGCGATACCAAGGAGCTATGCTTGTCAATGGTACTGTGGAGCTATGCTTGTCCGTGGTACCAAGGAGCTATGCGTTTCATTGGTACCAAGGAGCTATGCTTGTCAGTGGTATTTAGGAGCTATGCTTGTTAGTGGTACTACAGTGCTATGCTTGTTAGTAGTACTATGGAGTTATGCTTGCCAGTGGTACCAAGGAGCTTGGCTGTCCATGGTACTATGGAGCTATACTTGTCAGTGGTACTGTAGACTTATTCTTGTCAGTGGTGTCAATGAGCTATCCTTGTCAGTTGTATTAAGAAGCTATGCTTGTTAGTGGTACTACAAAGCTATGCTTGTCAGTGGTACTATGGAGCTATGCTTGTCACTGGTACCAAGGCCCTATGCTTGTGGGTGGTACTGTGAAGCTATACTTGTCAGTGGTACCAAGGAGCTATGCTTGTCAGTGGTACTATGGAGCTAAGCATGTCACTGGTAATAAGAATCTATGCTTGCCAGTGGTACTACAGATCTATGCTTTTCAGTGCTACTATGGAACTGTGGTTGTCAGTGGTACCAAGTAGCTATGCTTGTCAGTGGTACTAAGAAGCTATGCTTGTTAGTGGTACTACAGAGGTATGCTTGTCAGTGGTACCAATGAGCTATGCTTGTCAGTGGCACCAAGTAGCCATGCTTATAAGTTGCTTTAAGGAGCTATGCTTTTTAGTGGTACTACAGAGCTATGCTTGTCAGTGGTACTTTGTAGCTATGCTTGTTAGTGGTACCAAGGAGCTATGCTTGTCAGTGGTATTAAAGAGCTATGCTTGTTAGTGCTACCACAGAGCTATGCTTCTCAGTGGTACTACAGAGCTATGCTTGTCAGTGGTACTATGGACCCATGCTTTTCTGTGGTACCAAGGATCTATGCTTGTCAGTGGTATTAAGGAGCTATGCTTGTTATCGGTACTACAGTGCTATGCTTGTCAGTGGTACTACGGAGTTATGCTTGCCAGTGGTACCAAGGAGCTATGCTTGTCAGTGGTACTATGGTGCTATGCTTGTCAGTGGTACTATTGAGCTATGCATATCAGTGGTGTGAAGGAGCTGTGCTTGTCAGTTGTATTAAGCAGCTATGCTTGTTAGTGGTACTACAAAGCTATGCTTGTCAGTGGTACTATGGAACTATATTTGTCCATAGTACCAAGGAGCTATGCTTCTCAGTGGTACTAAGAAGCTATGCTTGTTAGTGGTACTACAGAGCTATGCTTGTCAGTGGTGCAATGGAGCTATGTTTATTAGTGGTACCAAGTAGCTATGCTTATGAGTAGTTTTAAGGAATTTTGCTTGTTAGTGGTACTACAGAGCTATGCTTGTCAGTGGTACCAAGGAGCTATGCTTCTCAGTGGTACTACGGATCTATCCTTGTCAGTAGTACCAAGGAGCTAAGCTTGTTAGTGGTACCAAGATGCTATGCTTGTCAGTTGTACTATAGAGCTATACTTGTCAGTGGTACCAAGGATCTATGCTTGTCAGTGGTACTTCAGAGCTATGCTTGTCAGTGGTACTATTCAGTTATGCTTGCCATTGGTACCAAGAAGCTATGTTTGTCGGTGGTACTATGGAACTATACGTGTCAGTGGTACCAAGGAGCTATGCTTGTCAGTGGTACCAATGAGCTATGCTTGTCATTTGTGCTATGGAGCTATGCTTGTTAGTGGTACCAAGGATCTATGCATGCTTGTTAATGGTGCAATGGAGATCTGCTTGTCAGTGGTACCAAGGATCTGTGCTTACCAGTGGTACTACAGAGCTATGCTTGTCAGCGGTACCAAGGAGCTATGCATATCAGTGGTACCAAGGAGCTATGCTTGTCAGTGATACCAAGGAGCTATGCTTGTCAGTTGTACTGTGGAGCTATGCTTGTCAGTGGTACTATGGAGCTATGCTTGTCAGTGGTACCAAGGAGCTATGCTTGTCATATGTATTAAGGAGCTCTGCCTGTCAGTGGTACCAAGGAGCTATGCTTGTCAGTAGTACCAAAAAGCTATGCTTGTCAGTGGTATTAAGGAGCTATGCTTGTCAGTGGTACCAAGGAGCTATGCTTGTCAGTGATAACAAGGAGCTATGCTTGTCAGTGGTATTATGGAGCTATGCTTGTTAGTGGTACCACAGAGGTTTTTTGTAAGTGGTACTACAGAGCTATGCTTGTCAGTGGTACCAAGGAGCTATGCTTGTCAGTGGTACCAATGAGATATGCTTGTCATTGGTACCAAGGAGCTATGGTTGTTAGTGGTACCACAGAGCTATACTTCTCAGTTGGTACTACAGAGTTTTGCTTGTCAGTGGTACCAAGGATCTGTGCTTGTCAGTGGTACTTCAGAGCTATGCTTGTCAGTGGTACTATTCAGTTATGCTTGCCAGTGGTACCAAGGAGCTATGTTTGTCGGTGGTACTATGGAACTATACTTGTCAGTGGTACCAAAGAGCTATGCTTGTCAGTGGTACCAATGAGCTATGCTTGTCATTTGTGCTATGGAGCAATGCTTGTTAGTGGTACCAAGGATCTATGCATGCTTGTTAATGGTGCAACGGAGATCTGCTTGTCAGTGGTACCAAGGATCTGTGCTTGCCACTGGTAGTACAGAGCTATGCTTGTCAGCGGTACCAAGGAGCTATGCATATCAGTGGTACCAAGGAGCTATGCTTGTCAGTGATACCAAGGAGCTATGCTTGTCAGTTGTACTGTGGAGCTATGCTTGTCAGTGGTACTATGGAGCTATGCTTGTCAGTGGTACCAAAGAGCTATGCTTGCAGTGGTATTAAGGAGATATGCTTGTCAGTGGCACCAAGTAGCTATGCTTATTTGTTGCTTTAAGAAGCTATGCTTTTTAGTGGTACTATAGAGCTATGCTTGTCAGTGGTACCAAGAAGTTATGCATGTCAGTGGTACCAAGGAGCTATGCTTGTCAGTGGTATTAAGGATCAGTGCTTGTTAGTGGTACCACAGAGTTTTTTTCTAAGTGGTACTACAGAGCTATGCTTGTCAGTGGTACCAAGGAGCTATGCTTGTCAGTGGTACCAATAAGCTATGCGTGCCATTGGTACCAAGGAGCTATGGTTGTTAGTGGTACCACAGAGCTATACTTCTCAGTTGGCACTACAGAGTTTTGCTTGTCAGTGGTACCAAAGAGCTTGGCTGTCTGTGGTACTATGGAGCTATGCTTGTCAGTGGTACAGCAGACTTATTCTTGTCAGTGGTGTCTAGGAGCTATGCTTGTCAGTTGTATTAAGAAGCTATGCTTGTTAGTGGTACTACAAAGCTATGCTTGTCAGTAATTTTACAGAGCTATGCTTGTCACTAGTACCAAGGACATATGCTTGTGGGTGGTACTGTGAAGCTATGCTTGTCAGTGGTACCAAGGAGCTATGCTTATGAGTTGTTTTAAGGAGTTTTGCTTGTTAGTGGTACTACAGAACTATGCTTGTCTGTGGTAGTACGGAAATATGCTTGTCAGTGTTACCAAGGAGCTATGCTTTTCAGTGGTACTACAGAGCTATCCTTGTCAGTTGCACTATAGAGCTATACTTGTCAGTGGTACTGTGGAGCTGTGCTTGTTGTTGATACCAAGGAGCTATGCTTCTCAGTGGTACTGTGGAGCTATGCTTGTCAGTTGTACTATGGAGCTATGCTTATCAGTGGTACCAAGGATCCATGCTTGTCAGTGGTACTACAGAGCTATGCTTGTCAGTGGTAGTATTCAGTTATGCTTGCCATTGGTACCGAGGAGCTATGTTTGTCGGTGGTACTATGGTACTATACTTGTCAGTGGTACCAAGGAGCTATGCTTGTCAGTGATACCAAGGAGCTATGCTTGTCAGTTGTACTGTGGAGCTATGCTTGTCAGTGGTACCAAGGAGCTATGCTTGTCAGATGTATTAAGGAGTTATGCTTGCCAGTGGTACTATGGAGCTATGTTTGTCAGTGGTACCAAGGAGCTATGCTTGTCAGTGGTACTATGGAGCTATGCTTGTCAGTGGTATTAAGGATCAGTGATTGTTAGTGGTACCACATAGGTTTTTTCTATGTGGTACTATGCTTGTCAGTGGTACCAAGGAGCTATGCTTCTCAGTGGTACCAATGAGCTATGCTTGTCATTGGTACCAAGGAGCTATGGTTGTTAGTGGTACCACAGAGGTATACTTCACAGTTGGTACTACAGAGTTTTGCTTGTCAGTGGTACCAAGGAGCTATGCTTGTCAGTGGTTTTAAGGAGCTATGCTTGTTAGTGGTACTACAGTGCTATACTTGTCAGTACTATGGAGTTATGCCTGCCAGTGGTACCAAGGAGCTTGGCTTTCTGTGGTACTATGGAGCTATGCTTGTCAGTGGTACCGTAGACTTATTCTTGTCAGTGGTGTCAAGGAGCTATGCTTGTCAGTTGTATTAAGAAGCTATGCTTGTTAGTGGTACTACAAAGCTATGCTTGTCAGTGATACTACAGACCTATGCTTGTCACTGGTACCAAGGACCTATGCTTGTGGGTGGTACTGTGAAGCTATGCTTGTCAGTGTTACCGAGGAGCTATGCTTGTCAGTGGTACTACTGAGCTATGCTTTTCAGTGTTACTATGGAAATGTGGTTTGCAGTGGTACCAAGTAGCTATGCCTGTCAGTGGTACTAAGAAGCTATGCTTGTTAGTGGTACTACAGAAGTATGCTTGTCAGTGGTACCACGTAGCCATGCTTATAAGTTGCTTTAAGGAGCTATGCTTTTAGTGGTACTACAGAGCTATGCTTGTCAGTGGTACTTCATAGCTATACTTGTTAGTGGTACCAAAGAGCTATGCTTGTCAGTGGTATTAAAGAGCTATGCTTGTTAGTGCAGCCGCAGAGCTATGCTTATCAGTGGTACTAAGAAGCTATGCTTGTCAGTGGTACCAATGAGCTATGCTTGTCATTTGTGCTATGGAGCTATGCTTGTTCATGGTACCAAGGATCTATGCATGCTTGTTAATGGTACAATGGAGATCTGCTTGTAAGTGGTACCAAGGAGCTATGCTTGTCATTTGTGCTATGGAGCTATGCTTGTTCATGGTACCAAAGATCTATGCATGCTTGTTAATGGTACAATGGAGATCTGCTTGTAAGTGGTACCAAGGATCTGTGCTTGCCAGTGGTACTACAGAGCTGTGCTTGTCAGTGGTACCAAAGAGCTATGCTTGTCAGTGGTATTAAAGAGCTATGCTTGTTAGTGCAGCCGCAGAGCTATGCTTATCAGTGGTACTAAGAAGCTATGCTTGTCAGTGGTACCAATGAGCTATGCTTGTCATTTGTGCTATGGAGCTATGCTTGTTCATGGTACCAAAGATCTATGCATGCTTGTTAATGGTACAATGGAGATCTGCTTGTAAGTGGTACCAAGGAGCTATGCTTGTCAGTGATACCAAGGAGCTATGCTTGTCAGTTGTACTGTGGAGCTATGCTTATCAGTGGTACTATGGAGCTATGCTTGTCAGTGGTACCAAGGAGCTATATTTGTCAGTGGTACCAAGGAGCTATGCTTGTCAGTGGTACTATGGAGCTATGCTTGTCAGTGGTACCAAGGAGCTATGCTTGCAGTGGTATTAAGGAGATATGCTTGTCAGTGGCATCAAGTAGCTATGCTTATTAGTTTCTTTAAGAAGCTATGCTTTTTAGTGGTACTATAGAGCTATGCTTGTCAGTGGTTCCAAGAAGTTATGCATGTGAGTGGTACCAAGGAGCTATGCTTGTCAGTGGTATTAAGGATCAGTGCTTGTTAGTGGTACCACAGAGGTTTTTTCTATCATTTGTCAGATGTATTAAGGAGTTATGCTTGCCAGTGGTACTACAAAGCTGTGCTTGTCAGTGATACTACAGACCTATGCTTGTCACTGGTACCAAGGACCTATGCTTGTGGGTGGTACTGTGAAGCTATGCTTGTCAGTGTTACCGAGGAGCTATGCTTGTCAGTGGTGCTATGGAGCTAAGCATGTCACTGGTACTAAGGATCTATGCTTGCCAGTGGTACTACAGAGCTATGCTTCTCAGTGCTACTATGGAAATGTGGTTGTCAGTGGTACCAAGTAGCTATGCCTGTCAGTGGTACTAAGAAGCTATGCTTGTTAGTGGTACTACAGAAGTATGCTTGTCAGTGGTACCACAGAGCTATGCTTGTCAGTGGCACCAAGTAGCCATGCTTATAAGTTGCTTTAAGGAGCTATGCTTTTTAGTGGTACTACAGAGCTATGCTTGTCAGTGGTACTTCATAGCTATACTTGTTAGTGGTACCAAAGAGCTATGCTTGTCAGTGGTATTAAAGAGCTATGCTTGTTAGTGCTACCACAGAGCTATGCTTCTCAGTGGTACTACAGAGCTATGCTTGTCAGTGATGCCAAGGAGCTATGCTTGTCAGTGGTACTACGGAAGCCATGCTTTTCTGTGGTACCAAGGAGCTATGCTTGCCAGTGGTATTATGGAGTTATGCTTGTTAGTGGTACTGCAGTGCTATGCTTGTCAGTGGTACTATGGAGTTATGCTTGCCAGTGGTACCAAGGAGCTATGCTTGACGGTGGTACTATGGAGCTATGCTTGTCAGTGGTACTATGGAGCTATGCTTGTCAGTGGTTTGAAGGAGCTGTGCTTGTCAGTTGTATTAAGGAGCTATGTTTGTTAGTGGTACTACAAAGCTATGCTTGTCAGTGGTACTATGGAACTCTATTTGTCCGTAGTACCAAGGAGCTATGCTTCTCAGTGGTACTAAGAAGCTATGCTTGTTAGTGGTACTACAGAGCTATGCTTGTCAGTGGTGCCATGGAGCTATGTTTGTTAGTAGTACCAAGTAGCTCTGCTTATGAGTTGTTTTAAGGAGTTTTGCTTGTTAGTGGTACTACAGAGCTATGCTTGTCTGTGGTAGTACGGAGATATGCTTGTCAGTGTTACCAAGGAGCTATGCTTTTCAGTGGTACTATGGAGCTATCCTTGTCAGTTGTACCAAGGAGCTATGCTTGTTAGTGGTACCAAGACCCTATGCTTGTCAGTTGTACTTTAGAGCTATACTTGTCAGTGGTACTGTGGAGCTGTGCTTGTTGTTAATACCAAGGAGCTATGCTTCTCAGTGGTACTGTGGAGCTATGCTTGTCAGTTGTACTATGGAGCTATGCTTGTCAGTGGTACCAAGGATCTATGCTTGTCAGTGGTACTACAGAGCTATGCTTGTCAGTGGTACTATTCCGTTATGCTTGCCAGTGGTACCAAGGAGCTATGTTTGTTGGTGGTACTATGGAACTATACTTGTCAGTGGTACCAAGGAGCTATGCTTGTCAGTGGTACCAATGAGCTATGCTTGTCATTTGTGCTATGGAGCTATGCTTGCTCATGGTACCAAGGATCTATGCATGCTTGTTAATGGTGCAACAGAGATCTGCTTGTCACTGGTACCAAGGATCTGTGCTTGCCACAGGTACTACAGAGCTATGCTTGTCAGTGGTACCAAGGATCCATGCTTGTCAGTGGTACTACAGAGATATGCTTGTCAGTGGTAGTATTCAGGTATGCTTGCCATTGGTACCGAGGAGCTATGTTTGTCGGTGGTACTATTGAACTATACTTGTCAGTGGTACCAAGGAGCTATGCTTGTCAGCGGTACCAATGAGCTATGCTTGTCAGTGGTACTATGGAGCTATGCTTGTCAGTGGTACCAAGGAGCTATGCTTGTCAATGGTGGTACAGAGCTATGCTTGTCAGTGGTACCAAGGATCTATGCTTGCCAGTGGTACTACAGAGCTATGCTTGTCAGTGGTACCAAGGAGCTATGCTTGTCAGTGGTACCAAGGAGCTATGCTTGTCAGTGGTACCAAGGAGCTATGCTTGTCAGTGGTACTGTGGAGCTATGCTTGTCAGTGGTACCAAGGAGCTATGCTTGTCAGTGGTATTAAGGAGCTATGCTTGTCAGTGGTACTATGGAGCTATGTTTGTCAGTGGTACCAAGGAGCTATGCTTGTCAGTGGTACTATGGAGCTATGCTTGTCAGTGGTACCAAGGAGCTATGCTTGCAGTGGTATTAAGGAGATATGCTTGTCAGTGGCACCAAGTAGCTATGCTTATCAGTTGCTTTAAGAAGCTATGCTTTTTAGTGGTACTGTAGAGCTATGCTTGTCAGTGGTACCAAGAAGTTACGCATGTCAGTGGTACCAAGGAGCTATGCTTGTCAGTGGTATTAAGGATCAGTGCTTGTTAGTGGTACCACAGAGTTTTTTTCTAAGTGGTACTACAGAGCTATGCTTGTCAGTGGTACCAAGGAGCTATGCTTGTCAGTGGTACCAATGAGCTATGCTTGTCATTGGTACCAAGGAGCTATGGTTGTTAGTGGTACCACAGAGTTATACTTCTCAGTTGGCACAACAGAGTTTTGCTTGTCAGTGGTACCAAAGAGCTGTGCTTGTCAGTGGTACCAATAAGCTATGCGTGTCAGTGGTATTAAAGAGCTATGCTTGTTAGTGCTACCACAGAGCTATGCTTGTCACTGTTACCAAAGACCTATGCTTGTCAGTGGTACTATGAAGCTATGCTTTTCTGTGGTACCAAGGAGCTATGCTTGTCAGTGGTATTAAGGAGCTATGCTATTAGTGGTACTACAGTACTATGCTTGTCAGTGGTACTATGGAGCTATGCTTGTCAGTGGTACCAAGGAGCTATGCTTGTCAGTGGTACTATGGAGCTATGCTTGTCAGTGGTACTATGGAGCTATGCTTGTCAGTGGTGTCAAGGAGCTATGCTTGTCAGTTGTATTAAGGAGCTATGCTTGTTAGTGGTACTACAAAGCTATGCTTGTCAGTGGTTCTATGGAACTATATTTGTCAGTGGTACCAAGGAGCTATGCATGTCAGTGGTACCAAGGAGCTATGCTTGTTAGTGGTACTACAGAGCCATGCTTGTCAGTGGTGCCATGGAGCTATGTTTGTTAGAGGTACTAAGTAGCTATGCTTATCAGTTGTTTTAAGGAATTTTGCTTGTTAGTGGTACTACAGAGCTATGCTTGTCAGTGGTACCAAGGAGCTATGCTTGTCAGTGGTACCAAGGAGCAATGCTTGTCAGTGGTACCAAGGATCTATGCTTGTTAGTGGTACCACAACCCTATGCTTGTCAGTTGTACTATGGAGCTATGCTTGTCAGTGGTACCAAGGATCCATGCTTGTCAGTGGTACTACAGAGCTATGCTTGTCAGTGGTAGTATTCAGTTATGCTTGCCATTGGTACCGAGGAGCTATGTTTGTCGGTGGTACTATGGAACTATACTTGTCAGTGGTACCAAGGAGCTATGCTTGTCAGTGGTACCAATGAGCTATGCTTGTCATTTGTGCTATGGAGCTATGCTTGTTCATGGTACCAAGGATCTATGCATGCTTGTTAATGGTGCAATGGAGATCTGCTTGTCAGTGGTACCAAGGATCTGTGCTTGCCAGTGGTACTACAGAGCTGTGCTTGTCAGCGGTACCAAGGAGCTATGTGTACCAGTGGTACCAAGGAGCTATGCTTGTCAGTGATACCAAGGAGCTATGCTTGTCAGTTGTACTGTGGAGCTATGCTTGTCAGTGGTACTATGGAGCTATGCTTGTCAGTGGTACCAAGGAGCTATGCTTGTCAGATGTATTAAGGAGCTATGCTTGTCAGTGGTACCAAGGAGCTATGCTTGTCAGTGGTACCAAGGAGCTATGCTTGTCAGTGGTATTAAGGAGCTATGCTTGTCAGTGGTACCAAGGAGCTATGCTTGTCAGTGGTAACAAGGAGCTATGCTTGTCAGTGGTATTATGGAGCTATGCTTGTTAGTGGTACCACAGAGGTTTTTTCTATGTGGTACTACAGAGCTATGCTTGTCAGTGGTACCAAGGAGCTATGCTTGTCTGTGGTACCAATGAGCTATGCTTGTCATTGGTACCAAGGAGCTATGGTTGTTAGTGGTACCACAGAGCTATACTTCTCAGTTGGTACTACAGAGTTTTGCTTGTCAGTGGTACCAAGGATCTGTGCTTGTCAGTGGTACTTCAGAGCTATGCTTGTCAGTGGTACTATTCAGTTATGCTTGCCAGTGGTACCAAGGAGCTATGTTTGTCGGTGGTACTATGGAACTATACTTGTCAGTGGTACCAAAGAGCTATGCTTGTCAGTGGTACCAATGAGCTATGCTTGTCATTTGTGCTATGGAGCAATGCTTGTTAGTGGTACCAAGGATCTATGCTTGTTAATGGTGCAACGGAGATCTGCTTGTCACTGGTACCAAGGATCTGTGCTTGCCACTGGTACTACAGAGCTATGCTTGTCAGTGGTACCAAGGAGCTATGCATATCAGTGGTACCAAGGAGCTATGCTTGTCAGTGATACCAAGGAGCTATGCTTGTCAGTTGTACTGTGGAGCTATGCTTGTCAGTGGTACTATGGAGCTATGCTTGTCAGTGGTACCAAAGAGCTATGCTTGCAGTGGTATTAAGGAGATATGCTTGTCAGTGGCACCAAGTAGCTATGCTTATTAGTTGCTTTAAGAAGCTATGCTTTTTAGTGGTACTATAGAGCTATGCTTGTCAGTGGTACCAAGAAGTTATGCATGTCAGTGGTACCAAGGAGCTATGCTTGTCAGTGGTATTAAGGATCAGTGCTTGTTAGTGGTACCACAGAGTTTTTTTCTAAGTGGTACTACAGAGCTATGCTTGTCAGTGGTACCAAGGAGCTATGCTTGTCAGTGGTACCAATAAGCTATGCGTGTCATTGGTACCAAGGAGCTATGGTTGTTAGTGGTACCACAGAGCTATACTTCTCAGTTGGCACTACAGAGTTTTGCTTGTCAGTGGTACCAAAGAGCTTGGCTGTCTGTGGTACTATGGAGCTATGCTTGTCAGTGGTACAGCAGACTTATTCTTGTCAGTGGTGTCTAGGAGCTATGCTTGTCAGTTGTATTAAGAAGCTATGCTTGTTAGTGGTACTACAAAGCTATGCTTGTCAGTGATACTACAGAGCTATGCTTGTCACTAGTACCAAGGACCTATGCTTGTGGGTGGTACTGTGAAGCTATGCTTGTCAGTGGTACCAAGGAGCTATGCTTGTCAGTGGTGCTATGGAGCTAAGCATGTCACTGGTACTAAGGATCTATGCTTGCCAGTGGTACTACAGAGCTATGCTTCTCAGTGCTACTATGGAAATGTGGTTGTCAGTGGTACCAAGTAGCTATGCCTGTCAGTGGTACTAAGAAGCTATGCTTGTTAGTGGTACTACAGAGCTATTCTTGTCAGTGGTGCCATGGAGCTATGTTTGTTAGTGGTACCAAGTAGCTATGCTTATGAGTTGTTTTAAGGAGTTTTGCTTGTTAGTGGTACTACAGAACTATGCTTGTCTTTGGTAGTATGGAAATATGCTTGTCAGTGTTACCAAGGAGCTATGCTTTTCAGTGGTACTACAGAGCTATCCTTGTCAGTTGCACTATAGAGCTATACTTGTCAGTGGTACTGTGGAGCTGTGCTTGTTGTTGATACCAAGGAGCTATGCTTCTCAGTGGTACTGTGGAGCTATGCTTGTCAGTTGTACTATGGAGCTATGCTTATCAGTGGTACCAAGGATCCATGCTTGTCAGTGGTACTACAGAGCTATGCTTGTCAGTGGTAGTATTCAGTTATGCTTGCCATTGGTACCGAGGAGCTATGTTTGTCGGTGGTACTATGGAACTATACTTGTCAGTGGTACCAAGGAGCTATGCTTGTCAGTGGTACCAAGGAGCTATTCTTGTCAGTTGTACTGTGGAGCTATGCTTGTCAGTGGTACCAAGGAGCTATGCTTGTCAGATGTATTAAGGAGTTATGCTTGCCAGTGGTACTATGGAGCTATGTTTGTCAGTGGTACCAAGGAGCTATGCTTGTCAGTGGTACTATGGAGCTATGCTTGTCAGTGGTATTAAGGATCAGTGCTTGTTAGTGGTACCACAGAGGTTTTTTCTATGTGGTACTACAGAGCTATGCTTGTCAGTGGTACCAAGGAGCTATGCTTCTCAGTGGTACCAATGAGCTATGCTTGTCATTGGTACCAAGGAGCTATGGTTGGTAGTGGTACCACAGAGGTATACTTCACAGTTGGTACTACAGAGTTTTGCTTGTCAGTGGTACCAAGGAGCTATGCTTGCAGTGGTATTAAGGAGATATGCTTGTCAGTTCCACCAAGTAGCTATGCTTATTTGTTGCTTTAAGAAGCTATGCTTTTTAGTGGTACTATAGAGCTATGCTTGTCAGTGGTATCAAGAAGTTATGCATGTCAGTGGTACCAAGGAGCTATGCTTCTCAGTGGTACCAATGAGCTATGCTTGTCATTGGTACCAAGGAGCTATGGTTGGTAGTGGTACCACAGAGGTATACTTCACAGTTGGTACTACAGAGTTTTGCTTGTCAGTGGTACCAAGGAGCTATGCTTGCAGTGGTATTAAGGAGATATGCTTGTCAGTTCCACCAAGTAGCTATGCTTATTTGTTGCTTTAAGAAGCTATGCTTTTTAGTGGTACTATAGAGCTATGCTTGCCAGTGGTACCAAGTAGCTATGCTTGTCAGTGGTACTATGGTGCTATGCTTGTCAGTGGTACTATTGAGCTATGCATATCAGTGGTGTGAAGGAGCTGTGCTTGTCAGTTGTATTAAGCAGCTATGCTTGTTAGTGGTACTACAAAGCTATGCTTGTCAGTGGTACTATGAAACTATATTTGTCCATAGTACCAAGGAGCTATGCATCTCAGTGGTACTAAAAAGCTATGCTTGTTAGTGGTACTACAGAGCTATGCTTGTCAGTGGTGCAATGGAGCTATGTTTATTAGTGGTACCAAGTAGCTATGCTTATGAGTAGTTTTAAGAAATTTTGCTTGTTAGTGGTAGTACAGAGCTATGCTTGTCAGTGGTACCAAGGAGCTATGCTTCTCAGTGGTACTACGGATCTATCCTTGTCAGTAGTACCAAGGAGCTAAGCTTGTTAGTGGTACCACAATGCTATACTTGTAGTTGTACTATAGAGCTGTACTTGTCAGTGCTACCAAGGATCTATGCTTGTCAGTGGTACTTCAGAGCTATGCTTGTCAGTGGTACTATGGAGTTATGCTTGCAAGTGGTACCAAGGAGCTATGTTTGTTGGTGGTACTATGGAACTATACTTGTCAGTGGTACCAAGGAGCTATGCTTGTCAGTGGTACCAATGAGCTATGCTTGTCATTTGTGCTATGGAGCTATGCTTGCTAGTGGTACCAAGGATCTATGCATGCTTGTTAATGGTGCAACAGAGGTCTGCTTGTCAGTGATACCAAGGATCTATGCTTGCCAGTGGTACTACAGAGCTATGCTTGTCAGTGGTACCAAGGAGCTATGCATATCAGTGGTACCAAGGAGCTATGCTTGTCAGTGATACCAAGGAGCTATGCTTGTCAGTTGTACTGTGGAGCTATGCTTGTCAGTGGTACTATGGAGCTATGCTTGTCAGTGGTACCAAGGAGCTATGCTTGTCATATGTATGCCTGTCAGTGGTACCAAGGAGCTATGCTTGTCAGTGGTATCAAAAAGCTATGCTTGTCAGTGGTATTAAGGAGCTATGCTTGTCAGTGGTACCAAGGAGCAATGCTTGTCAGTGTCACCAAGGTGCTATGCTTGTCAGTGGTATTAAGGAGCTATGCTTATCTGTGGTAACAAGGAGATATGCTTGTCAGTGGTACTAAGGAGCTATGCTTGTCAGTGGTATCAAGGAGCTATGCTTGTCAGTGGTACCAAGGAGCTATGCTTGTCAGTGGTACCAAGGAGCTATGCTTGTCAGTGGTACCAAGGAGCTATGCTTGTCAGTGGTACCAAGGATCTGTGCTTGTCAGTGGTACTATTCAGTTATGCTTGCCAGTGGTACCAAGGAGCTATGTTTGTCGGTGGTACTATGGAACTATACTTGTCAGTGGTACCAAGGAGCTATGCTTGTCAGTGGGACCAAGGAGCTATGCTTGTCATTTGTAAGTGGTTCTACAGAGCTATGCTTGTCAGTGGTACCAAGGAGCTATGCTTGTCAGTGGTACCAAGGAGCTATGCTTGTCAGTGGTACCAATGAGCTATGCTTCTCAGTGGTACCATGGACCTATGCTTGTCAGTGGTACTATGGAGCTATGCTTGTCAGTGGTACCAAGGAGCTATGCTTGTCAGTGGTACTATGGAGCTATCCTTGTCAGTGGTACTGCAGACTTATATGCTTGTCAGTGTTACTATGGAGCTATGCTTGTCAGTGGTATTAAGGAACTATGCTTGTTATTGGTACTACAGAGCTATGCTTGTCAGTGGTACCAAAGAGCTATGCTTGTCATTGGTACCAAGGTGCTATGCTTGTGGGTGGTACTGTGAAGCTATGCTTGTCAGTGGTACCAAGGAGCTATGCTTGTCAGTGGTGCTATGGAGCTAAGCATGTCACTGGTACTAAGGATCTATGCTTGCCAGTGGTACTTCAGAGCTATGCTTCTCAGTGCTACTATGGAAATGTGGTTGTCAGTGGTACCAAGTAGCTATGCCTGTCAGTGGTACTAAGAAGCTATGCTTGTTAGTGGTACTACAGAGCTATTCTTGTCAGTGGTGCCATGGAGCTATGTTTGTTAGTGGTACCAAGTAGCTATGCTTATGAGTTGTTTTAAGGAGTTTTGCTTGTTAGTGGTACTACAGAACTATGCTTGTCTGTGGTAGTACTGAAATATGCTTGTCAGTGTTACCAAGGAGCTATGCTTTTCAGTGGTACTACAGAGCTATCCTTGTCAGTTGCACTATAGAGCTATACTTGTCAGTGGTACTGTGGAGCTGTGCTTGTTTTTGATACCAAGGAGCTATGTTTCTCAGTGGTACTGTGGAGCTATGCTTGTCAGTTGTACTATGGAGCTATGCTTATCAGTGGTACCAAGGATCCATGCTTGTCAGTAGTACTACAGAGCTATGCTTGTCAGTGGTAGTATTCAGTTATGCTTGCCATTGGTACCGAGGAGCTATGTTTGTCGGTGGTACTATGGTACTATACTTGTCAGTGGTACCAAGGAGCTATGCTTGTCAGTGATACCAAGGAGCTATGCTTGTCAGTTGTACTGTGGAGCTATGCTTGTCAGTGGTACCAAGGAGCTATGCTTGTCAGATGTATTAAGGAGTTATGCTTGCCAGTGGTACTATGGAGCTATGTTTGTCAGTGGTACCAAGGAGCTATGCTTGTCAGTGGTACTATGGAGCTATGCTTGTCAGTGGTATTAAGGATCAGTGATTGTTAGTGGTACCACATAGGTTTTTTCTATGTGGTACTACAGAGCTATGCTTGTCAGTGGTACCAAGGAGCTATGCTTCTCAGTGGTACCAATGAGCTATGCTTGTCATTGGTACCAAGGAGCTATGGTTGTTAGTGGTACCACAGAGGTATACTTCACAGTTGGTACTACAGAGTTTTGCTTGTCAGTGGTACCAAGGAGCTATGCTTGTCAGTGGTTTTAAGGAGCTATGCTTGTTAGTGGTACTACAGTGCTATACTTGTCAGTACTATGGAGTTATGCCTGCCAGTGGTACCAAA
>NC_056750.1:863909910-863937503 GCF_019279795.1 Protopterus annectens
CCATAAATACATTGTTATGTAGGACCAAAGAGAGCAATCTTTCCACAATATCTCTCATATGTGCTGTAGCTCCAAGTTCAGTAATAACCTCACCCACTGCTTTGATGCCATAGTCGTGTTCAATAACCGTGAACAGGCTGTTGACATCCAATGTAGCCATCAACAGTTTCTTACCCTCAATATGCTCAATCTTAGCTAATTGTTCCAAAAAATGTCCTGTGTCCTTCAATATGTTATTAATCTTCCCTAAATAGGGTTTCAGGACAAATTCTAACCACTGACAAGCATAGCTCCTTGGAACCGCTGACAAGCATAGCTCCTTGGTAGCACTGACAACCATAGCTCTGTAGCACCATTGACAAGCATAGCTCCTTGGTACCACTGACAAGCATAGCTCCTTGGTACCATTGACAAGCATATATCCTTGGTACCACTGACAGGCATAGCTCCACAGTACCACTGACAAGCATGGCCCTGTAGTACCACTAACAAGCATCACTCCTTAAAATAACTGATAAGCATAGCTACTTGGTAGCACTGACAAGCAGAGCTTCTTGATATCACTGACAAGCATAGCTCTGTAGTACCAATAACAAGCATAGTTCCTTGGTACCACTGACAAGCATAGCTCCTTGGTATCACTGGCAACCATAGCTCTGTAGCACCATTGGCAAGCATAGCTCCTTGGTACCACTGACAAGCATAGCTCCACAGTACCATTGACAAGCATAGCTCCTTGGTACTCCTGGCAACTAAAGCTCCAAAGTACATCTGACAAGCATAGCTCCTTGGTATTACTTACAAGCATAGCTTCATAGTATCACCGACAAGCATAGATCCATAGTACCACTGACAAGCATAGCTCTGTAGTACCACTAGCAAGCAACACTCCTTAAAATAACTGATAAGCATAGCTACTTGGTGCCCACTAACAAGCAGAGCTTCTTGATACCACTGAGAAGCATAGATCTGTAGTACCACTAACAAGCATAGTTCCATGGTACCACTGACAAGCATAGCTCCATAGTATCACTGACAAGCATAGCCCCATAGTACCACTGACAAGCATAGCTCTGTAGTACCACTGACAAGCATAACTCCTTAAAACAACTGATAAGCATAGCTACTTGGTACTACTGACAAGTAGAGCTTCTTGATACCACTGATAAGCATAGCTCTGTAGTACCACTAACAAGCATAGCTCCTTGGTACCACTGAAAAGCATAGCTCCTTGGTACCACTGACAAGCATAGCTCCTTGGTACCACTGACAACTGTAGTTCTGTAGCACCATTGACAAGCATAGCTCATTGGTACCATTGACAAGCATAGATCCTTGGTACCACTGACAAGCATAGCTCCACAGTACTATTGACAAGCACATCTCATTGGTACCACTGGCCACTAAAGCTCCATAGTACACCTGATAAACATAGCTCCTTGGTATTACTTACAAGCATAGCTCCATAGTACCACTGACAAGCATAGCTCCACATTACCACTGACAAGCATAGCTCTGTACTACCACTAACAAGCATCACTCCTTAAAATAACTGATAAGCATAGCTACTTGGTACCACTGAGAAGCAGAGCGTCTTGATACCACTGACAAGCATAGCTCTGTAGTTCCAATAACAAGCATAGTTCCTTGGTGCCACTGACAAGTGTAGCTCCATGGTATCACTGACAACCATAGCACTATTGACAAGCATTGCTCCTTGGTACCACTGACAAGCATAGCTCCACAGTACCATTGACAAGCATAGCTCCTTGGTACCACTGGCAACTAAAGCTCCAAAGTACAACTGACAAGCATAGCTCCTTGGTATTACTTACAAGCATAGCTCCATAGTATCACTGACAAGCATAGTTCTATAGTACCACTGACAAGCATAGCTCTGTAGTACCACTAACAAGCATAACTCCTTAAAACAACTGATAAGCATAGCTACTTGGTACTACTGACAAGCAGAGCTTCATGATACCACTGACAAGCATAGCTCTGTAGTATCACTAACAAGCATAGCTCTGTAGTACCACTAACAAGCATAGCTCCTTGGTACCACTGACAAGCATAGCTCCTTGGTACCACTGACAAGCATAGCTCCTTGGTACCACTGACAACCGTAGTTCTGTAGCACCATTGACAAGCGTAGCTCATTGGTAACACTGACAAGCATAGCTCCACAGTACTATTGACAAGCATAGCTCCTTGGTACCACTGGCAACTAAAACTTTATAGTACAACTGACAAGCATAGCTCCTTGGCATTACTTACAAGCATAGCTCCACAATACCACTAACAAGCTTAGCTCCACAGTACCACAGACATGCATAGCTCTGTAGTACCACTAACAAGCATCACTCCTTAAAACAACTGATAAGCATAGCTACTTGATACCACTGACAAGCATAGCTCTGTAGTACACTAAAAAGCATAGCTGCTTGGTACCACTGACAAGCATAGCTCCTTGGTACCAATGGCAACTAAAGCTCCAAAGTACAACTGACAAGCATAGCTCCTTGGTATTACTTACAGACATTGCTCCATAGTACCACTGACAAGAATAGCTCCATAGTACCACTGACAAGCATAGCTCTGTAGTACCACTAACAAACATAACTCCTTAAAACAACAGATAAGCATAGCTACTTGGTACTACTGACAAGCAGAGCTTCTTGATACCATTGCCAAGCATACCTCTGTAGTTCCACTAACAAGCATAGCTCCTTGGTACCACTGACAAGCATAGCTCCTTGAAACCACTGACAAGCATAGCTCCTTGGTACCACTGACAACCATAGCTCTGTAGCACCATTGACAAGCATAGCTCCTTGGTACCACTGACAAGCATAGCTCCTTGGTACCATTGACAAGCATATAACCTTGGTACCACTGACAAGCATAGCTCCACAGTACCACTGACAAGCATAGTTCTGTAGTACCACTAACAAGCATCACTCCTTAAAATAACTGATAAGCATAGCTACTTGGTACCACTGACAAGCAGAGCTTCTTGATACCACTGACAAGCATAGCTCTGTAGTACCAATAACAAGCATAGTTCCTTGGTACCACTGACAAGCATAGCTCCTTGGTACCACTGACAACCATAGCTCTGTAGCACCATTGACAAGCATAGCTCCTTGGTACCACTGACAAGCATAGCTCCACAGTACTATTGACAAGCATAGCTCCTTGGTACTCCTGGCAACTAAAGCTCCAAAGTACATCCTTGGTACCACTGACAAGCATAGCTCATTGGTATCACTGACAACCATAGCTCTGTAGCACCATTGACAAGTATAGCTCCTTGGTATTACTTACAAGCATAGCTCCATAGTATCACTGACAAGCATAGCTCCATAGTACCACTGACAAGCATAGCTCTGTAGTACCACTAACAAGCATAACTCCTTAAAATAACTGATAAGCATAGTTACTTGGTACGACTGACATACAGAGCTTCTTGATACCACTGACAAGCATAGCTCTGCAGTACCACTAACAAGCATAGCTACTTAGTACCACTGACAAGCATAGCTCCTTGGTACCACTGACAAGCATAGCTCCTTGGTGCCACTGACAACCATAGTTCTGTAGCACCATTGACAAGCATAGCTCCTTGGTACCACTGACAAGCATAGCTCCTTGATACCATTGACAAGCATAGCTCCTTGGTACCACTGACAAGCATAGCTCCACAGTACTATTGACAAGCTTAGCTCCTTGGTACCACTGGCAACTAAAGCTGCATAGTACAACTGACTAGCATAGCTCCTTGGTATTACTTACAAGCACAGCTCCACAGTACCACTAACAAGCTTAGCTCCACAGTACCACTGACAAGCAAAGCTCTGTAGTACCACTAACAAGCATCACTCCTTAACACAACTGATAAGCATAGCTTCTTGATACCACTGAAAAGCATAGCTCTGTAGTACCACTAACAAGCATAGCTCATTGGTACCACTGACAAGCATAGCTCCTTGGTACCAATGGCAACTAAAGCTCCAAAGTACAACTGACAAGCATAGCTCCTTGGTATTACTTACAGACATTGCTCCATAGTACCACTGACAAGAATAGCTCCATAGTACCACTGACAAGCATAGCTCTGTAGTACCACTAACAAACATAACTCCTTAAAACAACAGATAAGCATAGCTACTTGGTACTACTACATTCATACATGTACTACATACATTTACATTCGCTGAGAATAAAGCAAAAAGTGTGTATAGCAGGAAACTTAAGAAAATAGATAGGGATTTGTGTTCATATAGAGAACACAAGGTCTACATATGGCCACGTCCCATTGAAGGTAGAAATGTTAAAAAAGGATATGAGGTTCCAGAAAGAAATTATTTCAACAAGGTAGATAGGATAGAAGAACATTTAAATTTTCAAGGGGGGAGACATCACCCTGCACCCAAGCAATACCAGAGAAAATATTGAACACCAAAAGTATTTTAGCTATGGATTTTTTGTGGCGCAATGAATCTCAATTGTTTGACAATCCCCCTATTATTTCCTCTTTGGTGAACTTGAACTGTATTACAGAGGAAGGAGGGGTGGAAATGCATAATACTGTCAAATCATCTCAGAATGAGGAAGTCACAAATATTAAAGGCCCTTCAATTTCATCCTTTGCTGGTTTTAAGGTTTATAATTACACTAATTTTTATATTTCAAATGAATTTTTTAATTTATTCAGCAAGGGAATGAAATATATTCCGACAGTAAAATTTAATTTTGTAGATGTTGTCAAGGAGATAAAGCTATATTGTCGAAGACTTAATTTGGCCCTACAATTTAAAGACAAAAATGATACTGTTGTTGGAAGATATCAAAGTGAAAATAGACTTAGTAAAAAGAGTGCATACATCCCAAATCCTCACCCCCAAGTGGGGTTGTTTGAAAAAATGGTTTGTAGGGATATTTACAGATTACAAAAGAATATATATAATAGAAACAACCTTAATGCCTCTTTTGAAGACAATTTAACAAAAGGGGAGAGAGAATGTCTGCAGAGTGTGGTAAACAACAAAAATATTAGATTAATGAAACCAGATAAGGGAGGGGGTATCATTATTTTTGATACAGAGAATTACAACAAAGCAATACATGACATTTTGTTTACTTCAGGAAATTATGAAGAAATTTCTCTGAATCAGATTAATATAGGTTACCATCAGATTGATTTAATAATAGAAGAATACTTGATGGATAACCGTATTACTAACGAGATTTACAATTTTTTGAGAACCGAATTTCCAAGAGTTGCTTGTATCTTTGGAATTCCAAAAATACATAAATCTATTGAGACCCCACCCTTTAGACCTATTATTGCTGGTTCTCATTCCAAGACCTACAATATGGGTGTTACAATAGATCAGTGGACCAAACATATTTACAATATGGTTTCTCATTTGGTTAAAGATTCCTGGGAATTTCTCAGTAGATTTACGTCTGATGTATGGACAGAGCATATGATTTTTCTTACAATAGATGTACAAGATTTATTTTCTTGTATTCCTTGTACAACAGGGTTAGAATTTTTTGAAAATAGCTTGAAAAAATATTCAGGGCTGAGTTGGGATAGAATTAGCCTAATCTTGGACATGATGGGGCTAATCCTCGATCATAATTACATCCAACACGAAGGAGAGTATTTTAGGCAGACCAGTGGAGTGGCTATGGGGGCTTCTTGTGCCCCCATTTTCGCAAACCTGGTCATGCTCGAATGGGAAAATCAATTTCTCTTTCCTAGTGAATTTTTTAAAAATATTTCTCTTTATTCCAGATATTTGGATGATTTATTTATTATGAGATTTATTGACTATATTAATTCAAGCACTAATTTTCTCAGATTTACATACAAGATGGACAAATTAGGTATCGCCTATTTAGATACCTTTATTAGTGCCACATCTGAGGGATTTGCTTCAAAGATATATAGAAAATCTACCTTCTCAAACGACTACATTGAATTTGGTAGTTGCCACCCCCAACACATTTTTAGGAATGTTCTCAAGGGACAATATATCCGGGCAGCGAGGATGTCGTCTTCAAAAGAGAGTATGGAAAAAGAAATAGACACCATTTCCCAGATGTTCTTGGATAGAAAATACCCAAAAAGAATGGTAGAAAATGTGGCCAAATTTGTTAAAAACAACTGGGGTATGAGATACAAACCCCTGTTGGGACAACCATTAGGAGAAAATAAAATGAAAAATTCTAACATTAGTAGAATAGTTTGCATTATTATGTTTAGCCCATACACTAATCTTGTGAAGGAAATTGTTAAAAGGCATTGGGAATTGTTGAATACATCTGACAATATTTTGGCCAGTATAGGGAACAACTCCATTTGTATTTACAAAACTGCCCTCAATTTGAAAAAACTGTTGGAGGTTAGTTCTTATGCTAGGGCCAAGAAGAAAAGGATTTCAACAAAAAGGTGTGGTTCTTGCAATCAGTGCAAGAATATTAATGAAGAGAGTATGGTCAGATTGGACAATTTGATGAAAACTAAGTGTTGGAGTATTAAAGGGAACTGTAATAGTCAGAGGGTAGTGTATCTTGCCACCTGTTCCATCTGTCCTGCCTATTACATAGGCAAGACAGAGAGAAAATTCAAAACAAGAATTTATGAACACCTTTACAGAATAAAGAAAAAAGACACAAAAAATGCTTTAAGTAGACACGTCTTGGATAAGGGTGAGAACCACACTTTTAAATTCATGATTATAGATCAGGTGGAACAATCAGCATATGGTGGTAACTGGAAGACATGGCTAGCATACAAAGAAAGCGAATGGCAAATATATTGTGATGCAACTACTTTCCCCGGTCTTAATGATTTCATTAGTATAAAGCCATTTTTAATTTTAGACCGGGGTTAAGTATTAGTCCATTACATTTGGTTTACACTTTTGGTGTACACAAGTGCTAGCACGTGTATATTTCATGTAAGGTTAATCATTTTTAGTTCATTTTTAGTTTATGAATTTAACTTCTTTAATAATCACAACACAGTTTTTAACATTGTACTTTGTATGTTATAAATGTATTGAAATTATGAAATATTAATTTGTATTTTTGCACATTTATACTTCAGCAACATAATTTGTACAATAACAATTTTTAGATAATTTTTAGATAGTTTTTTACAGGGCAGCTTTTTGTAATCATAGTTCAAGGGTTAAATCTCATGAGTTCTTGAATAATGTTTCTTTTAAGAAATCACACTCACTGAGGTTTTTTGGCGCCAAATTTATTTTAAAAGGACAGCTGAATGTGTAGATCTTGGTTCTGATGAAATCTGAGGTATTCAGATGAAAGCGCTTAACCATAGAATTCTTGTATGGCTGGATTTTATTCGTGGAAATAAACCTGTGTTTTTACTGGCAATTTTACTTCATATTTATTGAATTAACGTCTTGCTCGAGCTGTGGACTGATTCCTGCTATTTTATCTTACGTGGTTGGAGTTTTGAGTGCTTTTTGTTACTTGGTACTACTGACAAGCAGAGCTTCTTGATACCATTGCCAAGCATACCTCTGTAGTTCCACTAACAAGCATAGCTCCTTGGTACCACTGACAAGCATAGCTCCTTGGTACCATTGACAAGCATAGCTCCTTGGTACCACTGACAAGCATAGCTCCTTGGTACCACTGACAACCATAGCTCTGTAGCACCATTGACAAGCATAGCTCCTTGGTACCACTGACAAGCATAGCTCCTTGGTACCATAGACAAGCATATAACCTTGGTACCACTGACAAGCATAGCTCCACAGTACCACTGACAAGCATAGCTCTGTAGTACCACTAACAAGCATCACTCCTTAAAATAACTGATAAGCATAGCTACTTGGTACCACTGACAAGCAGAGCTTCTTGATACCACTGACAAGCATAGCTCTGTAGTACCAATAACAAGCATAGTTCCTTGGTACCACTGACAAGTATAGCTCCTTGGTATCACTGACAACCATAGCTCTGTAGCACCATTGACAAGTATAGCTCCTTGGTACCACTGACAAGCATAGCTCCACGGTACCATTGACAAGCATAGCTCCTTGGTACTCCTAGCAACTAAAGGTCCAAAGTACATCCTTGGTACCACTGACAAGCATAGCTCCTTGGTATCACTGACAACCATAGCTCTGTAGCACCATTGACAAGTATAGCTCCTTGGTATTACTTACAAGCATAGCTCCATAGTATCACTGACAAGCATAGCTCCATAGTACCACTGACAAGCATAGCTCTGTAGTACCACTAACAAGCATAACTCCTTAAAATAACTGATAAGCATAGTTACTTGGTACGACTGACATACAGAGCTTCTTGATACCACTGACAAGCATAGCTCTGCAGTACCACTAACAAGCATAGCTACTTAGTACCACTGACAAGCATAGCTCCTTGGTACCACTGACAAGCATAGCTCATTGGTGCCACTGACAACCGTAGTTCTGTAGCACCATTGACAAGCATAGCTCCTTGGTACCACTGACAAGCATAGCTCCTTGGTACCATTGACAAGCATAGCTCCTTGGTACCACTGACAAGCATAGCTCCACAGTACTATTGACAAGCATAGCTCCTTGGTACCACTGGCAACTAAAGCTCCATAGTACAACTGACAAGCATAGCTCCTTGGTATTACTTACAAGCATAGCTCCATAGTACCACTGACAAGCATAGCTCCACAGTACCACTGACAAGCATAGCTCTGTAGTACCACTAACAAGCATCACTCCTTAAAATAACTGATAAGCATAGCTACTTGGTACCACTAACAAGCAGAGCTTCTTGATACCACTGACAAGCATAGCTCTGTAGTACCACTAACAAGCATAGTTCCTTGGTACCACTGACAAGCATAGCTCCTTGGTACCACTGACAACCATAGCTCTGTAGCACCATTGACAAGCATAGCTCCTTGGTACCATTGACAAGCATAGCTCCACAGTACCATTGACAAGCATAGCTCCTTGGTACCAATGGCAACTAAAGCTCCAAAGTACAACTGATAAGCATAGCTCCTTGGTATTACTTACAACCATAGCTCCATAGTACCACTGACAAGCATAGCTCCATAGTACCACTGACAAGCATAGCTCTGTAGTACCACTAACATGCATAACTCCTTAAAACAACTGATAAGCATAGCTACTTGGTACTACTGACAAGCAGAGCTTCTTGATACCACTGACAAGCATAGATCTGTAGTACCACTAGCAAGAATAGTTCCTTGGTACCACTGACAAGCATAGCCCCTTGGTACCACTGACAAGCATAGCCCCACAGTATCATTGACAAGCATAGCTCCTTGGTACCCCTGGCAACTAAAGCTCCAAAGTACATCTGACAAGCATAGCTCCTTGGTATTACTTACAAGCATAGCTCCATAGTATCACTGACAGGCATAGCTCCATAGTACCACTGACAAGCATAGCTCTGTAGTACCACTAACAAGCATAACTCCTTAAAACAACTTATAAGCATAGCTACTTGGTACTACTGACATACAGAGCTTCTTGATACCACTGACAAGCATAGCTCTGTAGTACCACTAACAAGCATAGCTCCTTGGTACCACTGACAAGCATAGCTCCTTGGTGCCACTGACAACTGTAGTTCTGTAGCACCATTGACAAGCATAGCTCCTTGGTACCACTGACAAGCATAGCTCCTTGGTACCATTGACAAGCATAGATCCTTGGTACCACTGACAAGCATATCTCTGTAGTACCACTAACAAGCATAGTTCCTTGGGACCACTGGCAAGAATAGCTCCTTGGTACCACTGACAACCATAGCTCTGTAGCACCATTGACAAGCATAGCTCCTTGGTACCACTAACACGCATAGCTCCACAGTACCATTGACAAGCATAGCTCCTTGGTACCAATGGCAACTAAAGCTCCAAAGTACAACTGAGAAGTATAGCTCCATGGTATTACTTACAAGCATAGCTCCATAGTATCACTGACAAGCATAGCTCCATAGTACCACTGACAAGCATAGCTCTGTAGTACCACTAACATGCATAACTCCTTAAAACAACTGATAAGCATAGCTACTTGGTACTACTGACAAGCAGAGCTTCTTGATACCACTGACAAGCATAGCTCTGTAGTACCACTAACAAGCATAGCTCCTTGGTACCACTGACAAGCATAGCTCATTGGTAAAACTGACAAGCATAGCTCCTTGGTACTACTGACAACAGTAGTTCTGTAGCACCATTGACAAGCATAGCTCCTTGGTACCACTGACAAGCATAGCTCCACAGTACTATTGACAAGCATAGCTCCTTGGTACCACTGGCAACTAAAGCTCCATAGTACAACTGACAAGCATAGCTCCTTGGTATTACTTACAAGCATAGCTCCACAATACCACTAACAAGCATAGGTCCACAGTACCACAGACATGCACACCTCTGTAGTACCACTAACAAGCATCACTCCTTAAAATAACTGATAAGCATAGCTACTTGGTACCACTGACAAGCAGAGCTTCTTGATACCACTGACAAGCATAGCTCTGTAGTACCACTAACAAGCATAGCTCCTTGGTACCACTGACAAGCATAGCTCCTTGGTACCAATGGCAACTAAAGCTCAAAAGCACAACTGACAAGCATAGCTCTGTGGTATTATTTATAGACATAGCTCCATAGTACCACTGACAAGAATAGCTCCATAGTACCACTGACAAGCATAGCTCTGTAGTACCACTAACAAGCATAACTCCTTAAAACAACTGATAAGCATAGCTACTTGGTACTACTGACAAGCAGAGCTTCTTGATACCACTGTCAAGCATACCTCGGTACTTCCACTAACAAGCATAGCTCCTTGGTACCACTGACAAGAATAGTTCCTTGGAACCACTGACAAGCATAGCTCCTTGGTACCACTGACAACCATAGCTCTGTAGCACCATTGACAAACATAGCTCCTTGGTACCACTGACAAGCATAGCTCCTTGGTACCATTGACAAACATATATCCTTGGTACCACTGGCAAGCATAGCTCCACAGTACCACTGACAAGCATAGCTCTGTAGTACCACTAACAAGCATAACTCCTTAAAATAACTGATAAACATAGCTACTTGGTACCACTGACAAGCAGAGCTTCGATACCACTGACAAGCATAGCAATGTAGTACCACTAACAAGCATAGTTCCTTGGTACCACTGACAAGCATAGCTGCTTGGTATCACTGACAACCATAGCTCTGTAGCACCATTGACAAGCATAGCTCCTTGGTACCACTGACAAGCATAGCTCTACAATACCATTGACAAGCATAGCTCCTTGGTACCACTGGCAACTAAAGCTCCAAAGTGCATCTGACAAGCATAGCTCCTTGGTATTACTTACAAGCATAGATCCATAGTATCACTGACAAGCATAGCTCCATAGTACCACTGACAAGCATAGCTCTGTAGTACCACTAACAAGCATAGCTCCTTGGTACCACTGACAAGCATAGCTCCTTGGGACCAATGGCAAGAAAAGCTCAAAAGCACAACTGACAAGCATAGCTCCTTGGTATTATTTACAGACATAGCTCCGTAGCACCACTGACAAGAATAGCTCCATAGTACCACTGACAAGCACAGCTCTGTAGTACCACTAACAAGCATAACTCCTTAAAACAACTGATAAGCATATCTACTTGGTACTACTGACAAGCAGAGCTTCTTGATACCACTGTCAAGCATAGCTCTGTAGTTCCACTAACAAGCATAGCTCCTTGGTACCACTGACAAGCATAGCTCCTTGGAACCACTGACAAGCATAGCTCCTTGGTACCACTGACAACCATAGCTCTGTAGCACCATTGACAAGCATAGCCCCTTGGTACCACTGACAAGCATAGCTCCTTGGTACCATTGACAAGCATATATCCTTGGTACCACTGACAAGCATAGCTCCACAGTACCACTGACAAGCATAGCTCTGTAGTACCACTAACAAGTGTCACTCCTTAAAATAACTGATAAGCATTGCTACTTGGTACTACTGACAGGCACAGCTTCTTGATACCACTGACAAGCATAGCTCTGTAGTACCAGTAACAAGCATAGTTCCTTGGTACCACTGACAAGCATAGCTCTGTGGCACCACTGACAAGCATAGCTCCTTTGTACCACTGACAACCATAGCTCTGTAGCAACATTCACAAGCATAGCTCCTTGGTACCACTGACAAGCATAGCTCCACAGTATCATTGATAAGCATAGCTCCTTGGTACCACTGGCAACTAAAGCTCCAAAGTACGACTGACAAGCATAGCTCCTTTTTATTACTTACAAGCATAGCTCCATAGTATCACTGACAAGCATAGCTCCATAGTACCACTGACAAGCATAGCTCTGTAGTACCACTATCAAGCATAACTCCTTAAAACAACTGATAAGCATAGCTACTTGGTACCACTGACAAGCAGAGCTTCTTGATACCACTGACAAGCATAGCTCTGTAGTACCACTAAAAAGCATAGCTCCTTGGTACCACTGACAAGCATAGCTCCTTGGTACCATTGACAAGCATATATCCTTGGTACCACTGACAAGCATAGCTCCACAGTACCACTGACAAGCATAGCTCTGTAGTACCACTAACAAGCATCACTCCTTAAAACAACTGATAAGCATAGCTACTTGGTACCACTGACAAGCAGAGCTTCTTGATACCACTGACAAGCATAGCTCTGTAGTACCACTAACAAGCATAGCTCCTTGGTACCACTGACAAGCATAGCTCCTTGGTACCACTGACAAGCATAGCTCCTTGGTACCACTGACAACCATAGCTCCACAGTACAACTGACAAGGATAGCTCCTTGGTATCACTGACAAGCATAGCTCCTTGGTACCACTGACAAGCTCCGTAGTACAACTGACAAGCATAGCTCCTTGGTACCACTGACAATCATAGCTCCTTGGTACCACTGACAAGCATAGCTCCACAGTACAACTGATAAGGATACCTCCATGGCACCAATGACAAGCATAGCTCTGTAGTACCACTAACAAGCATAGCTTCTTAGTACCACTGACAAGTGCAGCTTCTTCGTACCACTGACAAATATAGTTCTATAGTACCACTGACAAGCATAGCTTTGTAGTACCACTAACAAGCATAGCTCCTTAATACAACTGACAACCACAGCTCCTTGACACCACTGACAAGCACAGCTCCATAGTACCACTGACAAGCATAGCTCCTTAGTGCCATTGACAAGTGTAGCTCTTTGGTACCACAGAAAAGAATAGCTCGGTAGTACCACTGACAAGCATAGCTCCTTGGCATCACACAACCATAGCTCTGTGGTAGCACTAACAAGCATAGCACTTTAATACCACTGACAAGCATAGCTCCTTGGTGCCACTGACAAGCATAGCTCCGTAGTACCACTGACAAGCATAGCTCTGTAGTACTACTAAAAAGCATAGCTACTTAAAGCAACTAATAAGCATAGCTACATGGTGCCACTGACAAGCACAGCTTATTGGTACCACTGACAAGCATAGCTCTGTAGTACCACAAACAAGCATAGCTTCTTAGTACCACTGACAAGCATAGCTAATTGGTACCACTGACAACCACAGTTCCATAGTAGCACTGAGAAGCATAGCTCTATAGTACCACTGGCAAGCATAGATCCTTAGTACCAGTGACATGCTTAGCTCCATAGTACCACTGACAAGCATAGCTCCTTGGTACCACTGACAAGCATAGCTCCATTGTACCACTGACAAGCATAGCTTTGTAGTACCACTAACAAGCACAGCTTCTTAATACAACTGACAAGCATAGCTCCTTGACACCAATGACAAGCATAAGTGTAAAGTACCACTGGCAAGCATAACTCCGTAGTACCAGTGACAAGCATAGCACTGTAGTACCACTAACAAGCATAGCTCCTTCATACCACTGACAAGCATAGCTCCTTCATACCACTGACAAGCATAGCTCTGTAGTACCACTGACAAGCATAGCTCTTTGGTACTACTGACAAACATAGCTCCGTAGTACCACTGACAGCATAGCTCTGTGGTACCACTAACAAGCATAGCTCCTTGGTACCACTGATAAGCATAGCTCCTTGGTACCACTGACAAGCATAGCTCTGTAGTACTACTTAGAAAAAACCTCTGTGGTACCACTAACAAGCATTGATCCTTAATACCACTGACAAGCATACCTCATTGGTATGACTAACATGCATAGCTCCTTGGTACCACTGACAAGCACAGCTCCACAGTACCACTGACAAGCATAGCACCTTGGTACCACTGGCAACTAGAGCTCCATAGTACAAATGACAAGCATAGCTCCTAGGTATTACTTACAAGCATAGCTCCATAGTACCACCGACAAGCATAACTCCTTAAAACAACTGATAAGCATAGCTACTTGGTACCACTGACAAGCAGAGCTTCTTGATACCACTGACAAGCATAGCTCTGTAGTACTACTAACAAGCATAGCTCCTTGGTACACAAGCATAGCTCCTTGGTACCACTGACAACCATAGCTCTGTAGCACCACTGACAAGCATAGCTCATTGGTACCACTGACAAGCATAGCTCCACAGTACTATTGACAAGCATAGCTCCTTGGTATTACTTACAAGCATAGCTCCATAGTACCACTGACAAGCATAGCTCCACAGTACCACTGACAAGCATAGCTCTGTAGTACCACTAACAAGCATCACTCCTTAAAACAACTGATAAGCATAGCTACTTGGTACCACTGACAAGAAGAGCTTCTTGATACCACTGACAATCATAGCTCTGTAGTACCACTAACAAGCATAGCTCCTTGGTACCACTGACAAGCATAGCTCCACAGTACTATTGACAAGCATAGCTCCTTGGTACCACTGGCAACTAAAGCTCCAAAGTAAAACTGACAAGCATAGCTCCTTGGTATTACTTACAAGCATAGCTCCACAATACCACTGACATGAATAGCTCCATAGTACCACAGACAAGCATAGCTCTGTAGTTCTACTAACAAGCATAGCTCCTTGTTACCACTGAGAAGCATAACTCCTTGGAACCACTGACAAGCATAGCTTCTTGGTACCACTGATAACCATAGCTCTGTAGCACCATTCACAAGCATAGCTCCTTGGTACCACTGACAAGCATAGCTCCACAGAACTTTTGACAAGCATAGGTCCTTGGTACCACTGGCAAGTAAAGCTCCATAGCACAACTGACAAGCATAGCTACTTGGCATTACTTACAAGCATAGCTCCATAGTACCACTGACAAACATAGCTCCACAGTACCACTGACAAGCATAGCTCTGTAGTACCACTAACAAGCACCACTCCTTAAAACAACTGAGAAGCATAGCTACTTGGTACCACTGGCAAGCAGAGCTTCTTGATACCACTGACAAACATAGCTTTGTAGTACCACCAACAAGCATAGCTCCTTGGGACCACTGACAAGCATAGCTCCTTGGTACCATTGACAAGCATAGATCCTTGATACCACTGACAAGCATAGCTCCACAGTACTATTGACAAGCACAGCTCCTTGGTACCACTGGCAACTAAAGCTCCATAGTACAACTGACAAGAATAGCTCCTTGGTATTACTTAAAGCATAGCTCCATAGTACCACTGACAAGCATAGCTCCACAGTACCACTGACAAGAATAGCTCTGTAGTACCTCTAACAAGCATCACTCGTTAAAGTGACAGATAAGCATAGCTACTTGGTACCACTGACAGGCAGAGCTTCTTGATACCAATGACAAGCATAGCTCTGTAGTACCAATAACAAGCATAGTTCCTTGGTACCACTGACAAGCATAGCTCCTTGATACCACTGACACCCATAGCTCTGTAGTAACATTGACAAGCATAGCTCCTTGGCACCACTGACAAGCATAGCTCCACAGTACCATTGACAAGCATAGCTCCTTGGTACCACTGGCAACTAAAGCTCCATAGTACAACTGACAAGCATAGCTCCTTGGTATTACTTACAAGCATAGCTCCATAGTACCACTGACAAGCATAGCTCCACAGTACCACTGACAAGCATAGCTCTGTAGTACCACTAACAAGCACCACTCCTTAAAACAAATGAGAAGCATAGCTACTTGGTACCACTGGCAAGCAGAGCTTATTGATACCACTGACAAGCATAGCTTTGTAGTACCACTAACAAGCATAGCTCCTTGGTACCACTGACAAGCATAGCTCCTTGGTACCATTGACAAGCATAGCTCCTTGGTACCACTGACAAGCATAGCTCCACAGTACTATTGACAAGCATAGCTCCTTGGTACCACTGGCAACTAAAGCTCCAAAGTACAACTGACAAGCATAGCTCCTTGGTATTAATTACAAGCATAGCTCATAGTATCACTGACAAGCATAGCTCCATAGTATCACTGACAAGCATAGCTCCATAGTACCACTGACGAGCATAGCTCTGTAGTACCACTAACAAGCATAACTCCTTAAAACAACTGACAAGCATAACTACTTGGTACTACTGACAAGCAGAGCTTCTTGATACCACTGACAAGCATAGCTATGTAGTGCCACTAACAAGCATAGCTCCTTGGTTCCACTGACAAGCATAGCTCCTTGGTACCACTGACAACTGTAGTTCTGTAGCACCATTGACAAGCATAGCTCCTTGGTACCAGTGACAAGCATAGCTCCACAGTTCTATTGACAAGCATAGCTCCTTGGTACCACTGGCAACTAAAGCTCCATAGTACAATTGACAAGCATAGCTCCTTGATATTGCTTACAAGCATAGCTCCACAGTACCACTAACAAGCAGAGCTCCACAGTACCACTGACAAGCATAGCTCTGTAGTACCACTAACAAGCATCACTCCTTAAAATAACTGATAAGAATAGCTACTTTGTACCACTGACAAGCAGAGCTTCTTGATACCACTGACAAGCATAGCTCTGTAGTACCACTAAAAAGCATAGCTTCTTGGTACCACTGACAAGCATAGCTCATTGGTGCCACAGAAAAGCATAGCTCGGTGTTTCCACTGACAAGCATAGCTCCTTGGCATCACATACAAGCATAGCTCTGTGGTAGCACTAACAAGCATAGCACTTTAACACCACTGACAAGCATAGCTCCTTGGTGCCACTGACAAGCATAGCTCCGTAGTACCACTGACAAGCATAGCTCTGTAGTACTACTAAAAAGCATAGCTACTTATAGCAACTAATAAGCAGAGCTACATGGCGCCACTGACAAGCATAGCTTATTGGTACCACTGACACGTATAGCTCTGTAGTACCACTAACAAGCATAGCTTCTTAGTACCACTGACAAGCATAGCTAATTGGTACCACTGACAACCACAGTTCCATAGTAGCACTGAGAAGCATAGCTCTGTAGTACCACTGGCAAGCATAGATCCTTAGTACCAGTGACATGCTTAGCTCCATAGTACCACTGACAAGCATAGCTCCTTGGTACCACTGACAAGCATAGCTCCATAGTACCACTGACAAGCATAGCTTTGTAGTACCACTAACAAGCATAGCTTCTTAATACAACTGACAAGCATAGCTCCTTGACACCAATGACAAGCATAAGTCTGCAGTACCACTGACAAGCATAGCTCCATAGTACAACCGACAAGCCAAGCTCCTTGGTATCACTGGCAAGCATAACTCCGTAGTACCACTGACAAGCATAGCACTGTAGTACCACTAACAAGCATAGCTCCTTAATACCACTGACAAGCATAGCTCCTTTGTACCACTGACAAGCATAGCTCTGTAGTACCACTGACAAGTGCTACCACTCTTTGGTACTACTGACAAGCATAGCTCCGTAGTACCACTGACAGCATAGCTCTGTGTTACCATGAACAAGCATAGCTCCTCGGTACCACTGGTAAGCATAGCTCCTTGGTACCACTGACAAGCATAGTTCCTTAATACCCCTGACGACCATAGCTCTGCAGTACCACTTAGAAAAAAACTCTGTGGTACCACTAACAAGCATTGATCCTTAATACCACTGACAAGCATAGCTCCTTGGTACCACTGACATGCATAGCTCCTTGGTACCACTGACAAACATAGCTCTGTAGTACCACTAACAAGCATAACTCCTTAAAACAGCTGATAAGCATAGCTACTTGGTTCCACTGACAAGCTGAGCTTCTTGATACCACTGACAAGCATAGCACTGTAGTACCACTAACAAGCATAGTTCCTTAGTACCAGTGACAACCATAGCTCTGTAGCATCATTGACAAGCATAGCTCTTTCTACCACTGGCAACTAAAGCTCCAAAGTACAACTGACAAGCATAGCTCCTTGGTATTACTTACAACAGCTTTTTTTTTTCTAAGCTGTATTGCTACCACTTACCTTTTCAATATGGTGAAGGCATTATTAGTTAGCGAACATTTTTAAACTATCCTAGCCACCATTATGCTTCTTAATTGGGGGAAGGAATCTTAAGCTGGCGTTATTTCTAATGTATATAGTTGTTGCTTCGCTTTTAATTTAATGTGAAGGCATTATTGGCCAATGCATACTTTAATCTGTATAGCTGCCACTTGCTCTTTGATTGTAGAGAAGGCATTGCTGGCTGGCGTGTGTTATAACTGTATGGCTGCTGCTTCGCTCTTGAAGTGTGAGCCGGCTGTGTAATGCCACATCTTCAGGGACTTGCACTGGATATGTTTTACATGCACGCCTGCTGATTTTTCTGTTTTATTTTGTCATCATCCTCTTAAGACACACCTAATACTTTTTAGTATATTTTTCTGAGTTACTCAGCAGGAATACCTGGCTTGCTTGTAATGAATTTATATATGTGGGCTGTCTGACTCTGTTAAACATTTTGACTGTGTCTCTCTATAATAGTTTGTAGATACATGAAACACTCGACACAAAACCAATGCTTGTTGTTTGTTAGACCTAGCTACTGTTGAATTACTGTTTGCAATGGTCCCTTTAAGGACCTATATGTGTTAAAGGTGGTTTTAACAATGTAACAGTCTGCATTTTCCTTAACTGTGTAAACTGAACTCTGAATCCACTGCTGACCATTTCTCCTAACTTAAATTTTCCTTCTCTAACCTTCACAGCTCTCAACCTCCTCTCTGATTTAAGAACATGGGAATCAACTTGCCTGGTCTCTAAAGACTTCCATCTCATCTGCACCCCAAGACTCCTTTGTCCTGTGCTATAAATCCCTCCCTACTAAGGAACTAAAGAAAGTACGTTTGACCCCTTGCTAAAACTGTGGACAGAATTGTTCTGTATTATTTAAAACCAAGTAGTGTATGTTTTAAGTCGCCCTCCTGAGCCAGGTTCCCAGCAGCCAGTTCCAACTCTCACCTTTTTTTGTCCAACCCTTCTCCCCTTGGTTCTATTAATCGACTCACCTCTTCCTCTCTATTTCTACCTAGCCAACTAACTGTTATTCAAGCTGTTGTCCACCAGGTGGCACCCTTAAATTGACTTCTTTTACTCCATTCTCTCTTCATTTGTATAATATCCCTCTTTACTTCTTATCTTCTCCACTTTTATCCTCCTTTCTGTTACTACCCCCTCGGTTTACTTTATTCCCTTTCTCTTCTCTACTATCTCTTGTTAATTGTTTATAGTACTACAACTCTACACTCACCTGGAACTACCTAGAGCTCCTCCACAATCGGTAGCTTTTCTGATTGTCTCCAGGAGCTCATCTTTTACTTCCTCTAACCCGCTCCGTTCGCCCTGCCGGCTCACTCCGCTCCCCTACCCCACCCCCAGGGGTCCTAACCTTATACCTATCAGACCACACCCCCTCTCTATTTCCACCAATCACAGTTTCACTTCCATCACACTTTCTCACGCTTTCCCGCCTTTTTAAAAAAACACACCCTATCTCACCAACCTCTCTTTTTACCCTTCATGACCTCACCAATTTTGCCACTGCACATATAGGAAAAAAATATATATATATTTTTTATCAACCATGTCTATGAATAAACCCTACACCTTAATCTACTTACAAATGTTATTCATACTCACACTTCTACCTCCATTAACTCTTGTCTACTTATTAACCTCCTATGAGCACCCTGTATACACAAACTTGTTAAATCCTACTAAACGATTTACCTATTTTTCACTACCCTCTCACGCTGACCATTTCAACGTTACATCCATACCCAACTATCTATTACCTAAATACCATAGGACAGTACACATTAGATGTAACTCCCCTAACCCCAGAAGATATCCATTTCTTCTCAGTAAACTTACTAATAATCTATATCTAACACTACTCCACTCCCTAAAAGACGGCGACATTCACCCAAATCCTGGCCCAAACACCTCAAGTACCAATCAACTCAATAACCCAAACCCCTCTACCATTCACCCACTTATAAAATCTCCAAACTCACTCTTAATAGCTCACCTTAACACACGGAGCATTAATAATAAAATAACACAACTCCATGCTCTCTTGGAACTCTACTCATTTGATATTATATGTCTAACAGAAACCTGGTTAAAACCAGCAACAAAAGACAATGCAATTTTACCACCTGGTTATAACATCATACGCCTCGACCGTGTAACCAAGAAAGGTGGTGGAGTAGCTGTTATATTCAAATCTGATCTTCAAATAACCATCTTTAACCACAAACCTTCCCAAGACTCAAATGCTGAAATACTTATTACCAAGTTTCAGCTCAACCCAGCTAAATCTATCTATATTATTAGTATCTATGTTCCTCCAGGTAATAACATCACTACCATTGAAAACATACTTTGTTGATTATCTCTAAACCTTCCCCAAGAAACCATAATCCTAGGCAATTTTAACATAGACTGGAATTCTTGCAATAAGAACTGCCCCACGAGCCATATTAATCTTTATGGGTTCACCCAAACTATTACCTCCCCTACTAGAATAAACAAACTTAGCAAGAAAGAAAGCACCTTAGATTGGATACTTATTAATAGTCAACCTCAGACTTATGAAACCGGAACCCTCCCTGATGACATAAGCGACCACTCACTAACCTACATCATCAGACTAAAAACCAATCCACCCTTTCAACCCATATATAGGGAAATTAGAACCAAGAAAAAACTCAACTTAGATATATTCCTTAGTGAACTTAAAGCATGTAATTGGTCCCCATTAAAATACCTTTCTCTTGATGAAGCTGTTGATTACTTTAATATTAATTTCCTAAACATACTCAACCGTCATGCTCCTACCCGCTCTATCAGGATAAGAACAAAATCTGCTCCATGGCACTAGGGAAACCAAACAAAAAATCCATCTCAGAAATAAATACTGGAATAAATCATGCTTAACTAAAAACCATACTGACATCCAAAACTACAAACAACTGAGAAATGAAACAAAAAAAGCCATAGTGTTTGATAAAAAAAACCTACTATTTACAATTTCAGCAGACCTACCACAATAAACCCCAAAAATTCTGGTCAAGTATTAATCAGTTATTACATCCAAGTCAATCTAGCACACCTAACCCACAAGGCACTGACAAAGACAACCAAAAAATCACCTCTACACCACAAGACACCTTATAGTAGTAACTCCAAGCCCGCTAGTGTACAATAAAGGGTATCCTCCTCTAATTCTCCGAAACAGCAGAACACATTCGCAACTCACAGGATGTGTAGAAAAAGTTCACGAATCACGAAGTCACCACAAAGAAATTTATTCAAAACTCCATACAACAAACCAAGATTGAGCGCGCTTTCGTCTGTTAGACTTCCTCAGAATCACATGATTGTAAAAACACACTGCTATTATATAGTGTCTCCATAATGTGTTAATTGGTACCTAACACAATAAATAGTTAACTACACAATAGCTGCATCAGTTAACAGGAAATATCTAAAAATGCTCACACTTGAGAACTTAACCTAAAAACCGCCTAGGTATACTATAAAACTCTTCTTTAAAACACTTTGTAAAAAAGAAGGAACTCTCTTTTGTAAAAAAATATATACATTTTACATACTATTGCATCAACTATAAATATACAAATTCATAAATATGTAAATATAAATATATCTAAGTGACCAATAGTTAATCAATAATTTAAAATACACATCAACAATAACATTAATATGAATCAAAAAACACATATACAAAAATATATATATAAATAAACAAATTAATAGGTAAATGTGTAGATAGATGTATATTAGTACTGTATAATATATTATATATAATATATACAATACTTATAAGAGTACAAAATATAAATCAGTATATGAAGAAATATATATAATTTAACTCGTTTCACATATTATTTCATTTGGGATTTGGGATTATTTGCTAAAAGTTTCAATGCCTGTTTTATAGAGAGATGATCATTTAACCCCATATGGCCGCAGGCATCCAACCTAAGTTGCCATATGAGTTCCCTATACTCCAATAGGGTTTCCCAGTCACCCCCCTTATCATTTTTCTTCACATCCTCTAATACCCAAAATTTTATGTTGGCTTTTTCACATACCAGGGTGTGTCTGAATAAAGCATTATTTTCATTCTTTTTATTTATGTCCCTCATATGTTCGTAGATCCGTTGTCTAAGATGTCTTTCTGTTTTTCCAACATAGTATTTCCCACATGCCAAACAATATGCCAGGTATACCACACCCTTGATATAACAAGTATGGTAACCAGAACTATTCAACCTGGTACCAATACCCGTCAGAAATAACTCCTTTTCACCTACAATAAATGGACATTGGCCACATCTACCACATTTGTGTGTACCGAGTTTTATTTGTGTTCCACCCATCTCACAGAGGTTCTTTTTCCTTTCAAACAACTTTTTAAAGTTGGAATTTTTCCGATAACAAAATTTTAAGGGTTGTTGGAATATATAAGATTTATCATTCATTCTGGAAAAAATCCTCCAGACCTCATATAACCCATCCCTTATCCAACTAATCCCTTTGAAATATGTAAGGGTTAAACGTAAAGCATTGTCATCCTTGGGTGAATTGGTCTCTCTGTCCCTTTGGTTATTTCTTATATTGGTTGTATTTGCAGGGAATCTTAACAGTGGCAAATATTGAGATTTACGTTTCTTTAGCACTTCCTTCCTCTCCCCTTTTATCAATTCTGGGGGGTAGCCTCTTTCCTGGAACAAATTTTGTATAAATCCCATTTCATCCCTTCATTCCAACTCTTCAGTGGTCATTCTCAATGCCCTAATCATTTGTCCCTTTATTATATTTCTTTTCAAGTGTTGGGGATGGTCACTTTCGTAATGTACATATGAGTTGGAGAAACAATCCTTCCTAAAAATCCTAGATTTATATGTCTTTTCCTTTTTATTTTTTCTAATAGTTACGTCAAGATAATTTACGTAATCAACATTATATTGGTACGTAAATTCAAGAAACGTAGTAGTGGTATGTAGATACTGTATGAATTCATCTATCTGTTCTTGTGTACCCTTCCATAAAATAAAAATGTCATCCAAAAATCGAAAATATTTCTCTATCTGTTCATAAAAGGTTGATTTGAACACAAATTCCAATTCCCAAAAGAGCATCACAATATTGGCATAGATGGGGGCACATGCAGAACCCATTGCCACCCCATCAATTTGGTGATATATATCACCCTGAAAATAAATAAAATTATTTTTCAAAACTAGTTCCATATTTTCTAGGACTAGTCTGAATTCTGTATTATTCAGAAAATTGAAACTAATCAACATTTGTTCAAACCATCCCAACCCTATGTCCTGGGGTATAACTGAGAACAGATCCTTTATGTCGACTGTGACAAACAAAAAATCATCATGGTATGGGATACTATTAAACTTCACCAAAAAATCCCAAGAATCAATGAGAATATGTTCGTAATTTCTGTAGAATTCTTTCAACTTTGTGTCTACATAAATGGCTAATGTTTGTGTCTTGGAACACTGTGACGTAACTATTGGTCTCAATGGGGGATTGTTCACATGTTTGTGTATTTTAGGGATGCCAAATATCTCAGGAATAATAGGTTTTTGCACCCTAAAAAAGTTGAAAAGTTCTAGATCAATAAGTCCTTGTAGATTGTCCTCAAGTAAAAGATCAATTTTCCTATAATAAATATTCATCTAATTCCTGGAGGCAATTTGATATCTATTACAATTGTTCAGAATTTCCAACATTTTCTGGGTGTAATCCCAGTGGTCCATTAGGACCACACCACCCCCCTTATCAGGCTTCATGATTCTAATTTTATCATTCCGCTGTAGCATTCTTAAAATATTAATTTCTTCAGCTGTTAGATTTCCAAAATCCTTAATGTTGTTCCTTCTCCCTTCAAAGCCTTCCCTAACCATATTCAAGGCAAAAGACTCAAAATTGGAAATGTCTTGTTGAAGAGGGGGGTTGAATGTGCTTCTCCTTCTGAGAGGGTCAATTCTCTTCATATCTGCATTCTCAAACATACATCTCAAATTTAATTTCCTTGTAAATAATTTAATATCTAATAACACTTCATCTACCTTTGGTTTCTTAATGGGAATAAAAGAAAATCCTTTTGTAAATAAACTAAAAAATCCTGGTGTGATCTCTAAATCTGTAAAATTATATATGTTAAAATTATTCTCCACATACACTTTACAATTGTTTGTATAATGTATTTCTTCCAGATGGCTTATGTTTTGTTCAACTGGTATAGTCAATTCATTTATCTCTATTTGGGGGATGCTGTTTGTACATATTACACCCACCCTAGTATGTTCACATTTCATGGCTGGGCTCTTTTGATCAGACATTCTTTCTTTAGGGGTATATTCAATTACAGTGTCTATTGTTATCTGTAATGAGTTTCCCCTCGTCTCATCTGATGATAATTACCCGTGGCCTCTGCATATGAGTAAGCACGATTCTGATTCCTTATTCTCTCGGACCTCCTGGGGCCCGTTTCTTCTACTAAAGGGTCATATGATATTAATTCACTACTTGTATCCAGAAATGTTTGACTTCCATTACTGTCATTATATCCTGTATTATTGTTGTCATTCATTTGAACCCTTTGTCTTGATGCATTTCCATAACTGGCCTCCCTATCAGGGACGTCCTCTGTTCTACGCTGAAAATATTTTCTCTTATTATAATTGTCATTAAGAGTAAAACCACCTTTAACATAAGCCCTGCCTTCTCTGTATTCACGTATATCCCTCTCAATTTTCCATAACTTCCTGTTGTAGTTTTTAGAGACATTAACATCAACATTGTGAAGCACATTACAGTACATATACTTGTATTCTTTCACAGTGAACAGCATATCATTACTAATTTCTTTGTGTAATTTATCAATCCTATTCTTACTTTCAGTTAAAATCACTGTATTACTGTTTATCATAGCCCTTAAAATAGATAAACCACATTCGTTTAATAAATCAGTAATAGTTTTGAACAGTTCATCATTGCCCCGTACGTTATTCGGGTATTTATTAAGTCTAAGTCCTTTTGGAACAATGTTCCGTTCAGTACATTGCTTCAGGTACCAATTATCAAGTGAAAGATTCCTGTACCTGTTAAGTTCAATTTCCAAAATTTTACATCTGTCCTGGTAGCCTGTATTATCATTTGAAGTACTGGCAGCTTCCCCTGATTCCGCTGAAAACGATTTCTCAAGCCAGTCAGAGAAACGGACATCCTGGTATACCTCCAAAGATTTTCGCCCTCTCGCTGAATCTGCACCTTGAGGTCTCCAGTCACGTAAAACATAATCGGATCTAGCACCAAAACCTTCATTGGGAGTATGCCCACGTTCTTCCGTCTGGGTCCGTGATGTCATATCCTGTCTCTGTCTTGCTTCGGCATTCCCTTGGCCACAGGGAATAGAATCTGTAATGTTAGTAACAGTAGGATTAATTGGTCCATTATTAGTGTTCTGCGAGTGTGTTTGGATGAGCCTCAAAAGCTGGCTCAACAAAGATTGTTCTTCTTCCATCGGGGATCCCTCGTAAACGCTGGCGATGCCACTAGTAACCAAAAAATCACCTCTACACCACAAGACACCTTATAGTAGTAACTCCAAGCCCGCTAGCTGTACAATAAAGGGTATCCTCCTCTAATTCTCCGAAACAGCAGAACACATTCGCAACTCACAGGATGTGTAGAAAAAGTTCACGAATCACGAAGTCACCACAAAGAAATTTATTCAAAACTCCATACAACAAACCAAGATTGAGCACGCTTTCGTCTGTTAGACTTCCTCAGAATCACATGATTGTAAAAACACACTGCTATTATATAGTGTCTCCATAATGTGTTAATTGGTACCTAACACAATAAATAGTTAACTACACAATAGCTGCATCAGTTAACAGGAAATATCTAAAAATGCTCACACTTGAGAACTTAACCTAAAAACCGCCTAGGTATACTGACAGCATAGCTCCGTGTTACCATGAACAAGCATAGCTCCTCGGTACCACTGGTAAGCATAGCTCCTTGGTACCACTGACAAGCATAGTTCCTTAATACCCCTGACAACCATAGCTCTGCAGTACCACTTAGAAAAAACCTCTGTGGTACCACTAACAAGCATTGATCCTTAATACCACTGACAAGCATAGCTCCTTGGTACCACTGACATGCATAGCTCCTTGGTACCACTGACAAGCATAGCTCTGTAGTACCACTAACAAGCATAACTCCTTAAAACAGCTGATAAGCATAGCTACTTGGTACCACTGACAAGCTGAGCTTCTTGATACCACTGTCAAGCATAGCACTGTAGTACCACTAACAAGCATAGTTCCTTAGTACCAGTGACAACCATAGCTCTGTAGCATCATTGACAAGCATAGCTCTTTCTACCACTGGCAACTAAAGCTCCAAAGTACAACTGACAAGCATAGCTCCTTGGTATTACTTACAACAGCTTTTTTTTTTTTCTAAGCTGTATTGCTACCACTTACCTTTTCAATATGGTGAAGGCATTATTAGTTAGCGAACATTTTTAAACTATCCTAGCCACCATTATGCTTCTTAATTGGGGGAAGGAATCTTAAGCTGGCATTATTTCTAATGTATATAGTTGTTGCTTCGCTTTTAATTTAATGTGAAGGCATTATTGGCCAATGCATACTTTAATCTGTATAGCTGCCACTTGCTCTTTGATTGTAGAGAAGGCATTGCTGGCTGGCGTGTGTTATAACTGTATGGCTGCTGCTTCGCTCTTGAAGTGTGAGCCAGCTGTGTAATGCCACATCTTCAGGGACTTGCACTGGATATGTTTTACATGCACGCCTGCTGATTTTTCTGTTTTATTTTGTCATCATCCTCTTAAGACACACCTAATACTTTTTAGTATATTTTTCTGAGTTACTCAGCAGGAATACCTGGCTTGCTTGTAATGAATTTATATATGTGGGCTGTCTGACTCTGTTAAACATTTTGACTGTGTCTCTATAATAGTTTGTAGATACATGAAACACTCGACACAAAACCAATGCTTGTTGTTTGTTAGACCTAGCTACTGTTGAATTACTGTTTGCAATGGTCCCCCTTTTTT